>NC_044905.1:87001363-87288863 GCF_001633185.2 Quercus lobata
GCCATAGCATTAATTACCTTATTGGCTAACTCAAGACTTGAGGAACTTTAGCACTTGTTTTAATTTAGTCAAAATATATTACAGCTTTTGGAGTTAGGGATTCGATTAGGTCAAACTATGGCTTAATATGGTTGGTTTCTTTGTCACTCTAAAGTGTAAACACCTTTTTAACTAATTCCGGGAGGTAGTCGATCACCATTATTTTCTCTCTTGGTGCAAAATAACCCCATGTTGGCTACTTCGCATTCTTAATTCACAATCTATTCATTTTCTAATTGGATATATTCTCTAGATTAATTTAGTGCAAAATAGCCCATGATCCTTGAATCAATTGACACCTCTTTACGTTTTCAACAAAGAAATTTAGAATTAATTAGTTGATAGCATATTAGATTTTGGATGTATTCAAAATTTGACCACACTCTCTCCAAGCTCAATGTAGTGGAGGGAAAAAAAGGTAAAATAAACATATGAACAAAAATTGTATTTCACATTATAACCCATGGGTTTCAGAAAATTAAAATTACATGCTGTTTCGGAGTGAGTTCCAACTCAATTCAAGCTCAAACTCCAACAATTGTGTTGTCATTGCTTCAAAGTCGTTATTTTTGACACTATGAAAGAATTAATCTAGGTGTTCCATATACAATAAAATTAATAGTTGTGTGTGAAATGTTGTTGATGTACTTTGTGCATGGCTTGGATGCATTTCCTGCATCAATATTTAAAGTCAATAACATTCTCAATTTAACATGATCTCTCCTTATTAACGTGAAAATCATCATTTTGATACCAAAACACTAAGACCTTGTTAAATTCTTTTTATTGTCATCGATGTATAACTTTTTAGAGCATCACATAATGGTAAATGATTGGCTAATAAATACAGACAAATTAATGTCAATTTGAGGTGATAATTATTGATGAATACCGTTCATTATTTTCTTATAAAATAAGATTGAGATTCGAATATCAATCATGCTAATTATCCTGGGCCCAGACGTTAAAGTTGATGCGCAAAGTGACTGTTAACATATAATTAGCAATGCTATTCCATCTTCGTTGTTGTAAATTTTTTGGAAAATTGTATTTCTTTTTCGCTGGTTTGCAATGTGTCTCTACCATGAAGTAAAATTACCCTGTGAAACTTAATTATCTAGCTATCTAATTGAATAGGTTTTGATACATCATATGAGAGATGGAATAGTTTCAGTACTCCTTTATTTTTTAAGGAAATTAGTGATATTTGCAACCCCAAAGCTGCTAAATACTAAATCAAGCAACTTTATTGAGAACCAAATAAACTAAATGAGGCCATAAATTGGGTTTTAAAAAGCCTAACTAGGGAAAATTAATAACATAATGCTAGTACATACTTTTTAAAAAACGAATAAATGAATTAAGAGTTCGATTAAGCAGCAGATGCAAATGACAGTATAACATCTATATTGCATTGGATTTGAAATACATTATAAGGATTGGTGTAAACACAAAATTTCTCAATTGCAGAAAATCAAACAATTGAAAAGAAATATGATTTGCAAATGTAAATTTGTATTGATGAATAATGAGTACTGATGAGGATAAAATTAGTCAGACGAGAGTGACGGTCCAAGCTGGACAAGCGTGACGGGATGAAGCTATACCGACGGCATTTCTCCAAGGCTGACGGAGGAATATAGGAAGAACACATAAAACTGGGCATCCTGAAGAGTGACGGAGGTAAAATTGGGCAGACGGGATAGACTTGGGCAGACGGGATTAACCTAAGCTGACGGCGTCAGTCTACAGATTGATTGATCTGCGTGTTTACATATATAAATAAAATAACTCGCCCCCCACGTTTCAAGGAACCTAAAGACTCCTATATGGAAAAAATCTCGTAAAATACGCTCAAGAAGACTCCTATAAGGAAAAGACTTCTACTCCAAGGAAGAGAGGTCAACCATCTACTACTATAAAAACCCAAGCACCCTCACAAAAGGAGGTACACATAATTTACCCTCTCTAGCACTCTAGAGTAGTAAGAATAGTACTAACTTGACCTTCGGAGGGTGTTTGGCCGGTACCACACCGGTACTCTCTGCCAGGTTATTCCCTTTTGTTGTGCAGGTGCCGTTGGCGATCGTGCGAGGAACGTGTGACTCACTGGTGGTATTATTTCCGACATCATCAGTTGGCGCCGTCTGTGGGAACGTTGTAGCACATTCTCGCTTCCTACACACAAGAGTTACATGGTACTCACTCGTTCAATGGCGACCATCAACGACGTTCAAGAAGAAGAAACCCCTATGACTGCTCTTGAGCGACAGGTCAGGACACTCGCCGCAGCCGTGGAGCGCCTCACCAAGCAAAACCACGACCTAGAAGAGCAGCTGCGCCAAAAAAATGTGGCGGTCAATAACGAAGGAGCGGATCAAGAAGGAACCAGCGCTGAAAGGAAGACTCACGAAGAACCACAGGAGAGCAACGCCCCGAGCAGACCAATGCGACGGGACACTAACATCCCTTCCCTGACAGATACAGCTCTACCACCCGTCAGCGCGGAGATGCAGGTGATAAAGGAACAGATGGAAGTGATGATGAACGCTCTCAAGGGGCGAGTATCCAATGATCTTGACGACCTTGTCAACCAGACTGACTCGCCATTTACGACAACCATCAACTCCTTCCCCCTGCCGAGTAAGTTCCGCATGCCAAATATGGATATTTACGACGGAGTCAAGGACCCTCTAGATCACCTAGAGACCTTCAAGACCCTGATGCACCTTCAGGGAGTGGCAGACGCAATCATGTGCAGGGCCTTTCCTACAACCCTAAAGGGCGCAGCGCGGATTTGGTTCAGCTGGCTAGCACCCAACTCAATCAGCACCTTCAAGGAGCTAAGCGCTCAATTCACCACGCATTTTATTGGCGGACATCGCTATAAGAAGTCCACCGCCTGTTTAATGAATATCAAGCAGCGAGAGGAGGAGACGTTAAGAGCCTACATATCACGCTTCAACAAGGAAGCGCTCTCGATTGACAAAGCCGACGACAAGATACTGGTAACAGCATTCACAAATGGGCTCAAGGGAGGTAAGTTTTTGTTCTCCCTATACAAAAACGACCCAAAGACCATGTCGGAGGTACTTTACAGGGCCACCAAGTACATGAACGCTGAAGACGCGCTATTAGCCCGAGAAGATAGACCCAAGAAAAGAGAGAGACAAGAAGAACCCCGACAGGACCAGGGGCGGAAGAAAGGCAAGATGGGAGACCGAAGAGAAGAGAGACGTCCAAAACCCATGAGCGGAAGGTTCACAAGTTTCACCCCGCTAACCGCTCCGATAGACCAAGTCCTAATGCAGATTAAGGACGAAGGGGCCCTGACGTTTCCAGGAAAACTGAAGAGTGATCCCAACAAAAGATCCAGAGAGAAATATTGCCGCTTCCACCGTGACCATGGTCACGACACGGCCAATTGCTACGACTTGAAGCAACAAATCGAAGCCCTTATCCGACAAGGAAAGCTGCAGAAGTTTGTCAGCAAGGAGAAAGCGGATTCCCCCGCACAAGACCAACACCCCCGCCGGGACAATGAGCGACCAAGGCCTCCGATTGGAGACATAAGGATGATCGTAGGAGGAACGGCCGCCGTCGGGTCGTCCAAAAAAGCCCGCAAGACCTATCTTCGGATGGTACAGAATGTTCAACTGACGGGAGTCGTGCCGAAGATAGCGCGGAGAAAAGGTCCCGTAATCAGATTCTCAGAAGAAGACGCTCGACGCCTTCACCATCCACATTACGATGCGCTCGTCGTCAGCCTGCGTGTGGGAGACTACAACATGCACCGGGTGCTGGTCGACAATGGCAGTTCAGCAGATATTTTGTACTACACGGCGTTCCAGCAGATGAGGATCGACAGGGAACGATTGATCCCAACGAACGCCCCGCTTGTTGGCTTCGGCGGGAGCCGGGTATTCCCATTGGGCGCAGTCACATTATCCGTCATCATAGGCGATTACCCCCAACAGATAGCCAGGGACGTGACGTTCTTGGTGGTCGATTGCTCATCAGCCTACAACGCTATCCTCGGGCGACCCACGCTCAACTCGTGGAAGGCGGTAACTTCCACCTACCACCTGATGATAAAGTTCCCAACTGATTACGGAGTAGGCGAACTGCGCGGGAGTCAGATGGCCGCACGCGAATGCTACATAGCCATGATGGAAATGGAGGATCAGGTCCAGGCTTTAAGCATAGAAGAGTGCCGGACGGTAACAGAGCCGGTCGAGAAGTTGGAAGAGATACCCCTTGACAGTTCCAATCCTAATCGAACGACCAAAATTGGAACGCTCGCTAACACCACGATCCGTCAGGAGCTCATAACCTTCCTCAGACGCAATCGGGACGTATTCACGTGGGATCATGAAGATATGCCAGGAATAGATCCTTCAGTCATGGTGCATAGGTTGAACGTATCGCCCGCCTTTCCACCTATCAGACAGAAGAAGAGAGTGTTTGCCCCCGAGCGAGACCGAGCCATAGCAGAAGAAGTCAGAAAGTTACGGGAAGTAAGTTTTATTAGAGAAGTATACTATCCCGACTGGTTAGCAAATGTGGTGATGGTCAAGAAGGCGAGTGGGAAATGGCGGATGTGCGTGGACTTCACCGATCTCAATAAAGCCTGCCCCAAGGATAGCTACCCCCTCCCGAGGGTCGATATCCTAGTAAACTCCACGGCTCGACACCAGCTGCTGAGCTTCATGGACGCCTTCTCGGGGTACAACCAAATCTGAATGCATGAAGCCGACCAAAAGAAAACGTCGTTCGTAACCAGCCAAGGCCTCTTCTGTTACAAGGTGATGCCCTTCGGCCTAAAAAACGCAGGCGCAACGTACCAGAGACTCATGAACAAAATGTTCGCGCAGCAGATTGGGAGGAATGTCCAAGTCTATGTGGACGACATGTTGGTGAAGAGCCGAAGGGAGGAAGATCATCTAGGAGATCTCAAAGAAACATTCGACACACTTCGCTCCTACAATATGAAGCTCAATCCAGGAAAGTGTGCCTTTGGAGTAACGGCAGGAAAATTCTTAGGATTCATGGTGTCTCAGAGGGGCATTGAAGCAAATCCAGACAAGATCCAGGCCATCCTGGATATGGCATCACCAAGAAATGTGAAGGAGGTACAAAGCCTCAACGGAAAGATAGCGGCACTAAACAGGTTCGTGTCAAGGGCCACGGACAAGTGTTTACCCTTCTTCCGGACATTGAAGAAATCCTTCGAGTGGACTGACGAATGCCAGCAAGCGTTCGAAGAACTGAAGGTTTACCTTTCCTCCCCACCGTTA
The DNA here is from genome assembly GCF_001633185.2 of Quercus lobata. Lineage (NCBI taxonomy): Eukaryota > Viridiplantae > Streptophyta > Magnoliopsida > Fagales > Fagaceae > Quercus > Quercus lobata. The sequence goes on from NC_044905.1 coordinate 87,006,700, forward strand.
CTAAGCCCGTCGCAGCCAAGAGAAGAGCTTTTTCTCTATCTAGCCGTCTCTTCCGCGGCAGTTAGCGCTGCCTTGATCAGAGACATTAGTCCTTGGTTTTTTAGGACTCTGTCCGTACGATGATCGTTTCATCTATTGGACCGTCGGCTTTTTATATTTTCCGGACCGTCGGCCTTAGCCTTAAATGTCTTTTGACATCTTTTTTGGCCCGTCAGCTTTTTAAGCCTTGGTGTATTTAACACCATTAGTCCTTGGTTTTTTTAGGACTCTGTCCGTACGATGATCGTTTCATCTATTGGACCGTCGGCCTTAGCCTTGATGTCTTTGACATCTTTTTGGTCCGTATGTTATGGACTTAGCGGTTTTGGCTGCGAGCTTAATAGATCGTAGAAAAAATACACTTCAGTAATTTCTGAAAAACTCCTCTTATTACCACGCATTCGAATAAAAGTAATTAAAACCAAATCCTGCCCCTTGGGCTAAAAAGAAGAATTGTTGCAAAAAGATTAAAGTAAATGATAGTTCTGAGGAGTGAGACTAAATCTTGCTGGAATGTAAAATAAAATAAGAGAAAATTGAACTTCGTGCTGTCGCTCCTACTGGTAGTATTTTCGTAGGTGCTCAGTGTTCCACGGGTGTGGCAGTTTCTTTCCTTCCAACGTCTCTAGATGGTACGTGCCTTTCCTCTGCCACGACGTGACTCTGTAGGGTCCTTCCCAATTGGGGCCGAGTTTCCCTTGTGTAGGGTCCCTAGCGGCGCCCATGACCTTTCTAAGAACAAGGTCTCCAACCTGGAAGTCCCTGTGTCGAACTCGGGAGTTGTAATGTTTAGCCATACGGTCCTGGTACCGAGCGAGCCTTTGTTCTGCTATTGCCCTGATCTCGTCTATTAGGTCCAGCTGTAGTCGCATAGCCTCGTCATTTTTGTTTTCGTCGTGGTTGTGCACCCTGTAGCTTGTGAGCCCCACTTCTGCTGGAATGACCGCTTCGCCTCCATACGTCAGTCGGAATGGTGTTTCTCCTGTGGGTGTCCTTGCTGTCGTCCTGTAAGCCCATAATATGCTTGGCAATTCATTGGGCCATATACCCTTTGCCCCCTCGAGCCGAGTCTTGATAATTTTGAGCAAGGATCGGTTTGTTACTTCGACTTGGCCATTAGCTTGAGGGTGGGCGGGGGAGGAATAGTGGTTCTTTATTCCTAGTTGTGAGCAGAAATCTCGAAAGGGGTCGTTGTCGAATTGCCATCCATTGTCTGAGACGAAGACTCTAGGAATGCTAAACCTGCATATGATACATCTCCAAACAAAGCTTCGTACGTTTTTCTCCGTGATTGTGGCCAATGCTTCAGCTTCCACCCATTTTGTGAAATAGTCGATGCCTACCACCAGGAACTTTAGCTGTCGTGCTGCTGTAGGGAAGGGTCCCATAATATCTAAGCCCCACTGTGCGAACGGCCATGGGGCCGTCATTGGGGTCAGCTCTTCGGTTGGTTGCCTAATAATGTTGCTGAACCTTTGGCACTTGTCGCAGGCCCTGACATAGGCTTCGGCGTCCTTCTGCATAGTGGTCCAATAGTACCCTGCTCGCACAAGCTTGTGAACCAACGATCTGGTCCCTGAGTGGTTTCCGCAGATTCCTTCATGCACCTCTCTCATGACGTAGTTTGCCTCTTCCATACCCAGGCATCTTAGATATGGTCGGGAGAAACCTCTTTTGTAAAGGACATCTTTTATCAGGACGAACCTCGCTGCCTGGACCTTAAGTCTCCTTGCGGCTTCCTTTCCGTCTGGTAAGACCCCGTTTCTCAAGTATGAAACTAACGGCGTCGTCCAGCTTCTGTCGGAGCATATTTCCTGCACGTTGCTGAGGTCTATTAGCGGAGAAAGCTGTATGAAGGAGAGTACATTACCAGGGATGACCATTTGTTCTGCTGAGGCGGCTTTCGCTAGGCGATCGGCCCGCTCGTTTTCTTCTCTAGGGATTTGGACAACTTTAGCTTCTAGGTCATCCACTCTCGTCTTTACTTCACCCAGGTACTTCTTCATCTTTTCGCCCTTGCACTCATAGTCTCCATTGATTTGATTAGCGACGACCTGTGAATCGCAGTAGATGACTACCCTTGCGGCTCCTGCCGCTTTGGCGAGGTTGAGCCCCGCTATCAGAGCCTCATACTCTGATTCATTGTTGGTGGCAGGGAAGTCGAGACGGATCATACATTCAATGGTGTCTCCTTCGGGCGATAATAGCACAATGCCGGCCCCTGCGGCTTGTCTGTTGGATGACCCGTTCGTGTATACACTCCATTGAGGGGGCTCTGCTGCCCCCTTGTCTTCATCATGAGTGAACTCAGCTATAAATTCGGCGACGGCCTGTCCCTTGATGGCGGTCCGTGGGCGGTACTGAATATCAAATTCGCTTAGTTCTATAGCCCATAATGCCAATCGTCCTGCGGCCTCGGGACTGCTCATTGCTCGCCTTAAAGGCTTGTCAGTCAGAACGTTTACCGTATGGGCTTGGAAGTACGGTTTGAGCTTGCGGGCTGCCGTAACCAATGCAAAGGCAAGTTTCTCCATGGGCGGGTACCTTTCTTCTGCCCCATGAAGCGCTCGGCTTGCGTAGTACACGGGCTTTTGCACTTTCTCTTCTTCTCTGATCAAGGCAGCGCTAACTGCCGCGGAAGAGACGGCTAGATAGAGAAAAAGCTCTTCTCTTGGCTGCGACGGGCTTAGTAACGGTGGGGAGGAAAGGTAAACCTTCAGTTCTTCGAACGCTTGCTGGCATTCGTCAGTCCACTCGAAGGATTTCTTCAATGTCCGGAAACCAATGCAAAGGCAAGTTTCTCCATGGGCGGGTACCTTTCTTCTGCCCCATGAAGCGCTCGGCTTGCGTAGTACACGGGCTTTTGCACTTTCTCTTCTTCTCTGATCAAGGCAGCGCTAACTGCCGCGGAAGAGACGGCTAGATAGAGAAAAAGCTCTTCTCTTGGCTGCGACGGGCTTAGTAACGGTGGGGAGGAAAGGTAAACCTTCAGTTCTTCGAACGCTTGCTGGCATTCGTCAGTCCACTCGAAGGATTTCTTCAATGTCCGGAAGAAGGGTAAACACTTGTCCGTGGCCCTTGACACGAACCTGTTTAGTGCCGCTATCTTTCCGTTGAGGCTTTGTACCTCCTTCACATTTCTTGGTGATGCCATATCCAGGATGGCCTGGATCTTGTCTGGATTTGCTTCAATGCCCCTCTGAGACACCATGAATCCTAAGAATTTTCCTGCCGTTACTCCAAAGGCACACTTTCCTGGATTGAGCTTCATATTGTAGGAGCGAAGTGTGTCGAATGTTTCTTTGAGATCTCCTAGATGATCTTCCTCAGACGCCAATCGGGACGTATTCACGTGGGGAATCATAAGATATGCCAGGAATAGATCCTTCAGTCATGGTGCATAGGTTGAACGTATCGCCCGCCTTTCCACCTATCAGACAGAAGAAAAGAGTGTTTGCCCCCGAGCGAGACCGAGCCATAGCAGAAGAAGTCAGAAAGTTACGGGAAGCAAGTTTTATTAGAGAAGTATACTATCCCGACTGGTTAGCAAATGTGGTGATGGTCAAGAAGGCGAGCGGGAAATGGCGGATGTGCGTGGACTTCACCGATCTCAATAAGGCCTGCCCCAAGGATAGCTACCCCCTCCCGAGGGTCGATATCCTAGTAGACTCCACGGCTCGACACCAGCTGCTGAGCTTTATGGACGCCTTCTCGGGGTACAACCAAATCCGAATGCATGAAGCCGACCAAGAGAAAACGTCGTTCGTAACCAGCCAAGGCCTCTTCTGTTACAAGGTGATGCCCTTCGGCCTAAAAAACGCAGGCGCAACGTACCAGAGACTCATGAACAAAATGTTCGCGCAGCAGATTGGGAGGAATGTCCAAGTCTATGTGGACGACATGTTGGTGAAAAGCCGAAAGGAGGAAGATCATCTAGGAGATCTCAAAGAAACATTCGACACACTTCGCTCCTACAATATGAAGCTCAATCCAGGAAAGTGTGCCTTTGGAGTAACGGCAGGAAAATTCTTAGGATTCATGGTGTCTCAGAGGGGCATTGAAGCAAATCCAGACAAGATCCAGGCCATCCTGGATATGGCACCACCAAGAAATGTGAAGGAGGTACAAAGCCTCAACGGAAAGATAGCGGCACTAAACAGGTTCGTGTCAAGGGCCACGGACAAGTGTTTACCCTTCTTCCGGACATTGAAGAAATCCTTCGAGTGGACTGACGAATGCCAGCAAGCGTTCGAAGAACTGAAGGTTTACCTTTCCTCCCCACCATTACTAAGCCCGTCGCAGCCAGGAGAAGAGCTTTTTCTCTATCTAGCCCTCTCCTCCACGGCAATTAGCGCTGCCTTGATCAGAGAAGAAGAGAAAGTGCAAAAGCCCGTGTACTACGCAAGCCGAGCGCTTCATGGGGCAGAAGAAAGGTACCCGCCCATGGAGAAACTTGCCTTTGCATTGGTTACGGACATTGAAGAAATCCTTCGAGTGGACTGACGAATGCCAGCAAGCGTTCGAAGAACTGAAGGTTTACCTTTCCTCCCCACCGTTACTAAGCCCGTCGCAGCCAAGAGAAGAGCTTTTTCTCTATCTAGCCGTCTCTTCCGCGGCAGTTAGCGCTGCCTTGATCAGAGAAGAAGAGAAAGTGCAAAAGCCCGTGTACTACGCAAGCCGAGCGCTTCATGGGGCAGAAGAAAGGTACCCGCCCATGGAGAAACTTGCCTTTGCATTGGTTACGGCAGCCCGCAAGCTCAAACCGTACTTCCAAGCCCATACGGTAAACGTTCTGACTGACAAGCCTTTAAGGCGAGCAATGAGCAGTCCCGAGGCCGCAGGACGATTGGCATTATGGGCTATAGAACTAAGCGAATTTGATATTCAGTACCGCCCACGGACCGCCATCAAGGGACAGGCCGTCGCCGAATTTATAGCTGAGTTCACTCATGATGAAGACAAGGGGGCAGCAGAGCCCCCTCAATGGAGTGTATACACGAACGGGTCATCCAACAGACAAGCCGCAGGGGCCGGCATTGTGCTATTATCGCCCGAAGGAGACACCATTGAATGTATGATCCGTCTCGACTTCCCTGCCACCAACAATGAATCAGAGTATGAGGCTCTGATAGCGGGGCTCAACCTCGCCAAAGCGGCAGGAGCCGCAAGGGTAGTCATCTACTGCGATTCACAGGTCGTCGCTAATCAAATCAATGGAGACTATGAGTGCAAGGGCGAAAAGATGAAGAAGTACCTGGGTGAAGTAAAGACGAGAGTGGATGACCTAGAAGCTAAAGTTGTCCAAATCCCTAGAGAAGAAAACGAGCGGGCCGATCGCCTAGCGAAAGCCGCCTCAGCAGAACAAATGGTCATCCCTGGTAATGTACTCTCCTTCATACAGCTTTCTCCGCTAATAGACCTCAGCAACGTGCAGGAAATATGCTCCGACAGAAGCTGGACGACGCCGTTAGTTTCATACTTGAGAGACGGGGTCTTACCAGACGGAAAGGAAGCCGCAAGGAGACTTAAGGTCCAGGCAGCGAGGTTCGTCCTGATAAAAGATGTCCTTTACAAAAGAGGTTTCTCCCGACCATATCTAAGATGCCTGGGTATGGAAAAGGCAGACTACATCATGAGAGAGGTGCATGAAGGAATCTGCGGAAACCACTCAGGGACCAGATCGTTGGTTCACAAGCTTGTGCGAGCAGGGTACTATTGGCCCACTATGCAGAAGGACGCCGAAGCCTATGTCAGGGCCTGCGACAAGTGCCAAAGGTTCAGCAACATTATTAGGCAACCAACCGAAGAGCTGACCCCAATGACGGCCCCATGGCCGTTCGCACAGTGGGGCTTAGATATTATGGGACCCTTCCCTACAGCAGCACGACAGCTAAAGTTCCTGGTGGTAGGCATCGACTATTTCACAAAATGGGTGGAAGCTGAAGCATTGGCCACAATCACGGAGAAAAACGTACGAAGCTTTGTTTGGAGATGTATCATATGCAGGTTTGGCATTCCTAGAGTCTTCGTCTCAGACAACGGACGGCAGTTCGACAACGACCCCTTTCGAGATTTCTGCTCACAACTAGGAATAAAGAACCACTATTCCTCCCCCGCCCACCCTCAAGCTAATGGCCAAGTCGAAGTAACAAACCGATCCTTGCTCAAAATTATCAAGACTCGGCTCGAGGGGGCAAAGGGTATATGGCCCGATGAATTGCCAAGCATATTATGGGCTTACAGGACGACAACAAGGACACCCACAGGAGAAACACCATTCCGACTGACGTATGGAGGCGAAGCGGTCATTCCAGCAGAAGTGGGGCTCACAAGCTACAGGGTGCACAACCACGACGAAAACAAAAATGACGAGGCTATGCGACTACAGCTGGACCTAATAGACGAGATCAGGGCAATAGCAGAACAAAGGCTCGCTCGGTACCAGGACCGTATGGCTAAACATTACAACTCCCGGGTTCGACATAGGGACTTCCAGGTTGGAGACCTTGTTCTTAGAAAGGTCATGGGCGCCGCTAGGGACCCTACACAAGGGAAACTCGGCCCCAATTGGGAAGGACCCTACAGAGTCACGTCGTGGCAGAGGAAAGGCACGTACCATCTAGAGACGTTGGAAGGAAAGAAACTGCCGCACCCGTGGAACACCGAGCACCTACGAAAATACTACCAGTAGGAGCGACAGCACGAAGTTCAATTTTCTCTTATTTTATTTTACATTCCAGCAAGATTTAGTCTCACTCCTCAGAACTATCATTTACTTTAATCTTTTTGCAACAATTCTTCTTTTTAGCCCAAGGGGCAGGATTTGGTTTTAATTACTTTTATTCGAATGCGTGGTAATAAGAGGAGTTTTTCAGAAATTACTGAAGTGTATTTTTTCTACGATCTATTAAGCTCGCAGCCAAAACCGCTAAGTCCATAACATACGGACCAAAAAGATGTCAAAGACATCAAGGCTAAGGCCGACGGTCCAATAGATGAAACGATCATCGTACGGACAGAGTCCTAAAAAACCAAGGACTAATGGTGTTAAATACACCAAGGCTTAAAAAGCTGACGGGCCAAAAAAGATGTCAAAAGACATTTAAGGCTAAGGCCGACGGTCCGGAAAATATAAAAAGCCGACGGTCCAATAGATGAAACGATCATCGTACGGACAGAGTCCTAAAAAACCAAGGACTAATGGTGTTAAATACACCAAGGCTTAAAAAGCTGACGGGCCAAAAAAGATGTCAAAAGACATTTAAGGCTAAGGCCGACGGTCCGGAAAATATAAAAAGCCGACGGTCCAAAAAATGAAACAATCATCATGTGGACGAAGTCCTAAAAAACTAAGGACTAATGAAGGTGTTAAAATACACCAAGGTTTAAAAAGCTAACGGGCAAAAAGATGTCAAGAACATCATAAAAATAACGGTAGGAAAAAGCTAAAGGCTAAAAAAGCTAACGACTATTAGATGAAGCAATCGTCATATGGACGTAGCCCTCAAACCAAGGCATACAATAACGAGTCATCAAAGTGACGGATTTAAGAGATTGACGACCTGAAAACAGAAACCAAAAGCAAAAGCTGTAAACCAACGGTCACCAAGCCGACGGAGCTTGGAGCCTAGGCACGACATCATGCTAACAGGGGCTTCCAACAGTTCAAAATAGCTGACGCGATTGAAGTAGACGGGAATAATTACCAAAGTTTCGTCTAAGGCCACCTTTGACAAAGGAATTTAAAAGCAACGGGAATTAAACACAGCAGAACACAAACAAAAGCCCGAAGGAAACAAAGGGAGCACTTAAAAATTGTTTAAAATTACAATTGTTCTCCAAAACAACTATTTTATACATGACCAAAATACAAAATAAAAGCTAAGGGGCAGGAACGTCAACATCCTTGCCGTTAGTCCGATGGTCTTCAACATCCACAGTCACGGCAGGAGAATCAGAAGCAGCAGGCTGGGCTAAGACCACACTATCGTCGCACCTCGGAGTAGGCTGACGGAAGCTGTTGTCTCCGTCATCCATGGTGATCCCGGATAAATCCAACTCCGGGTAGGCTGACGCAACTTGCTGAAGGCAATCTTCAAACCTGGTGCCATAATATTCACCACACGAGTCAAAGAAGGGCTGCGACACTTTGAAATCTTTAATCGCATCAGCCCCCGCCGTCTGCAGCTTTTCACCTAGAGCCGTCACCTCTTTCTGGAGTTTATCATTCTGACTACTGACTTCCGTCAGCTTCTCCTTAACTTCCTGCAGCTCCTTGTTGAGGATACGGACGGCCTCCTTGTACTGACCTTGCTGGTTCATCAGGTTGGTATTATGATTACGAACTCGAGTGACGACCCCCTCCTTCGCCGCACAACGATCTTGAAGAGCCTTGACACGCACCAAGGCCTAAGAAAACATATCCGTCAGTTGAAAAGTATACCAAAGCAAAGCAAAGTTTCTCCAAACAAAATTTTAGTGAACATACCCTGGTGAGGTCAAAAAGGGTTGACGCCCCTAATTCCTCCGTCCCCACCTGGTCACAAGGTTCAATGTCCGTCGGTTTTATCAGGGACCCAACCTCCCCGACGGCATAATCCTTGTGAGTCAGGAGACGGCAGGGGCCCTCGCTGACGGGACCGGCGGAGGTCATCACCCCCTTGCCCGTACCATGACTGGGCTTGGGAAGGGACTTCTCCTTCAATGGTTCGTCCCTAGGAGTGACGGCAGCTTTCTTTGAGGGACGGCTGTCATCACTGTCAGGCTTCCTCTTCGTCACCTTGGCGACGACCTTTGGAGTTGACGAGGCCTCCCCTGCTGCCTCCTTATTTTTTCTCTCCTCCTTCTGACGAGTTGCGGCAGCCCTTATCCTTTGCTTCGCAGAGTCCATTTCTACAACACAAAGAACACCGTTGGGGCAGATGACGGAGGGATAAAACTGACGGGATAAATAAAAGCTTACTTACGTCGGCGTGCAAACTCTTCCAACCTTCGAGCTTCCGCTGACGGATCTGGACCCCCACAGTATAAGTGAAGGGTGTCAAGGGTGATCAAATCCCTGCACTTACGTTCTTCCAAAGGAATTTTCAGAATCCGTTGGATGAACCCCTCCTGCTCGTCAGTTATGCGCGGACGGGTATAAGCTGAAAGAAATAAAGTATTGTTAGTGTCGCCTCAAAAAACACACAAGCCTCATAGGTGACGGGATTAACCTGAATCCCTGACGAAGGCCCAGGTATTGTCAAAATAACCATGGGGCATCGTCGCCCACTCCTCCTGACGGCAAACCCAATCCGTCCCCTCAACAAAAAAATATCGACTCTTCCAGTTCCTATTGGAGTCTGGCATATCGGACACTAGCCTTAGCCCTTTCTCCCGGGCATTAAAATGATACGTCCCCTTAGACGAGGCGATGTGGTGAGGCCTATAACTATAAAAGAATTCTTCTAATGTGAGCTGACGGTGTCCTCCACTTAGACTGCCCCAAAGGATTTCAGCTCCTATAAAAGTCCTCCAGGCGTTTGGGGCGATCTAGGTGACGGATATTCCAAGGAAGTCAGCGAGTTGACGGTGTAGAGCCGTCAACGGTAACCTCAGACCCGCAGCAAACATGGCATCATACATACCAACGTCAGCTGTCCTCCCGGAGTAACACCTCTCATCCTCTGTAGGGAGACGGAAGGGGATGTGGTCTGGGATTTGGTAACGAACCCGTAATTCCCTAAAAACTTTACCACTCATCCCAGGCGAAAATTTGTTGACGGCCCAATCCTCAGGAAGGATGAAGGGACGGCTATCTCCAGGACCCTCTGAGGTTCCTTCACTGGATCTCTCATCCCCGTCACTATCCTCTCCGTCAACATCCACTCCATCCCCGTCGTTTCCATCCCCTCTTCCCTCATACTCATCTCCCTCGGCAAAACTCCTATCGTCGTCAGGAGATTGGGCTGACGACCCTCTCTCTGACGGAAGGGAGAAGTCTGACTCATCTCCAGAACCAAAGGTTTCGTCGTAGCCCGCTCCTTCGCGGACTGACGACTCCTTACAAGACGCGTTACTTGACATCTGACTACCTACAAGTGACGGGTTTAAGCTAAGTACCTAGGCTGACGACCATACCAATGAGGCAAAATAAAAAAGGGAAAAGAAGAAGGAAGGGAAGAGAAAATGAAAACTTACCGGTATGGAAGCCTTCTGGACGACTCTAAAAGACAGCAACAGATAAGCCGACGGAAGTAAAGCTGACGAAGAAGGGCGACGGTCTTTCTCTCCACAAGATCAGCAAGAATGAAATAGTGAAAAATGAGGGGAGGTGCTGCTTATATATATATAAAAATGGCGCGGAAGACGAGGCGACGTCTCGTCGAAATGCAGAACCAGTAGGAGCAAGCCACCTGTCCAAGGCATTAAATGCACAAGATCCACACGAACGATATCCCTATAAAACGAACTCCATAACCCGTCAGTATAAAGTCTGACGGAGGTATGGAGTAGGGGGCAAGTGATGAGGATAAAATTAGTCAGGCGAGAGTGACGGTCCAAGCTGGACAAGCGTGACGGGATGAAGCTATACCGACGGCATTTCTCCAAGGCTGACGGAGGAATATAGGAAGAACACATAAAACTGGGCATCCTGAAGAGTGACGGAGGTAAAATTGGGCAGACGAGATAGACTTGGGCAGACGGGGTTAACCTAAGCTGACGGCGTCAGTCTACAGATTGTTTGATCTGCGTGTTTACATATATAAATAAAATAACTCGCCCCCCACGTTTCAAGGAACCTAAAGACTCCTATATGGAAAGAATCCCGTAAAATACGCTCAAGAAGACTCCTATAAGGAAAAGACTTCTACTCCAAGGAAGAGAGATCAACCATCTACTACTATAAAAACCCAAGCACCCTCACAAAAGGAGGTACGCATAATTTACCCTCTCTAGCACTCTAGAGTAGTGAGAATAGTACTAACTTGACCTTCGGAGGGTGTTTGGCCGGTACCACACCGGTACTCTCTGCCAGGTTATTCCCTTTTGTTGTGCAGGTGCCGTTGGCGATCGTGCGAGGAACGTGTGACTCACTGGTGGTATTATTTCCGACATAATTAAGTACAATCTCTATTTCAATTTTTTTACAAAAGAATGCCTTGTGATTCTATCTTCTTTGAACTTGACTCAAACAAGGAATCTTTTTTACTTTGGTTGGAGGATGGATTGAACGGTCTTCACAACAAATCTTTAACTTTGAGCTTATTAGAGATTTGTTGTTCTTCAAGTCTTCAAACATGAAGGCTCTTAGGTTGAAGTTCTTTGGGGATTTAGAGGCTTGATCCGTTGAGCTTCAAAGATTTGGGTTTGTTGAGGTTTATGGAGGCTTTTTAGCTTACCCCCAATAGAACTTCAAAGAACTCGAATAAGAGATCTTCTTGATTTTGGTTGGAAGGTGGATTGAACGGTCTTTACAACAAATCTCTAGCCTTGAGCTTGTTAGAGATTTGTTGTCCTTCAAGTTCTTCAAGCCCTTTGAATGTTCTTCAAATTCTTCAAAGATGCTTCAAGTTCTTCAAAGATTCCTGAGACAAAATTTCTCTAGAACTTGGGCCTCTTGAAAACTTGGTCCTGAAAATGAGAGGGGATGTCCTCTATTTATAGTGATTTTAGAGAATAAGCTCTACTTCGAATTGATATACTTGAAAGTATGTAGTAGACTTTTGATTGGCCCAGATTCTTCTTAGAAATTGTAGGGACTAGGGCCCAGGGCCCAAAATAGTGTATTAGGCCCTGAGCCTTATCCGAGGATATAGACAAGTCTGAAAAGGAATGAATAGTTATTAAGGGGTTTCTAGTTAAAGTCTCATAAGCGGGGAATGAATGGAAAGAGATCCAAGGAAGAATATCTTGTCGGATACGACGAATATAGTCCAAATGTGTACTCTAGCAATTAAAGTGACTCTCCAAAAGGCTCTAACGATAAAAATATTCCCCATAAACATACGAAAAGGAAGGAAACTCAAAATATCTAAGGAAAGCTGTTACTACTGCATTAAATGCATTGCAGCTACTTTTCTGGCCGCATTTATGTGGAGAAGGTCTCTGAATAGTGCTGCATTGGCTACCACAACTCACAGAAGGCTGAAAGGAGTGTTTGATGGGATGGACACTCAAGTAGGAACTCAGATGATCAACAAGTATATGATCAAGATGATCCAAAAGAAGCTATATAATGTAAGAGACCCTCCATGAGAAGGGGATCGGAAAAGAGAGAAAAAAAATAGTATAGCAATCTAAACCATTCTGATACTCTAGAGTGATCACTATATACAAATTTAAACTCCTCGGACTGAAAGTTTATTGATATCAGCATCCTTCATTTGTGTTTGATCGCCATACAATTCAATACTAGCCATTGTCCAACTCATTAAGACCTAGTTTTTTGACTCATTCTCTACAAATTCATTGTATTGGGCTCATTGGGCCAAGACTCCATACATTTTGGGCTTGGGTCTCAAATTGTGACCCTACAGAGATAATTATCGCTATTTATCTATTTTGTTAAATATCATATTTTAATAAAGATAATAATCAATAAAGATAAATAATTATCTCTATTTAATTTATTTTAATAAAGATAATTATCTATAAATTTTGAATAGGAAATTTATCTTTATCTTGTAGGCCAAATGACATGTGGCAAATTTTGATATGCCAATGTGATGTCAATTTAGATGACATATGTTATCATTTAATTTAATTAATTTAATGACATTAAAATTTGTCAATAAATTTTGATATGACATTTTATAATTGGCTTAAAATTTTACCTCCTACCAATGCTATGATTGATCACAACTCAAACTGCACCAATTCAGATACTAAGGGAATGGTGAGAAGCCAAGTTCGTCAATAATGCATCGCATAATAAAATTAAACTTGCAGTAATTATTTTGATGTTGCTTTTTTCTTCTTTTCTTTTTTTAGTGGCTACCTCAAATTTTTAGGTGCTATATAATAGCAACAGCACCATTCATGTGTGGATTCGTCATTCGTGGGATGGGTCTTAAAAAGGTCAATTATCATTAAATAACAACCACCATTTTATGGTCTCATTTGGTTCTCAATAAAGTTGCTTGATTTGGCATTTTGCAGCTTTGGGGTTGCAATTATTATGACTAATTTCCTTAAAAATTAAATGAGACCATTTTATATATGGTCTCCTTTAGTTTATTTGGTTCTCAATAAAGTTGCTTGATTTGACATTTAACAGCTTTGGGGTTGCAATTATTATCACTAATTTCCTTAAAAATTAAAAGAGTGCTGAAATTTTTCCCATCTCTGATATGATGTAGCAAAACCTATTCAATTAGATAATTAAGTTTCACAGGGTCATTTTGCTTCATGGTACAGTGAAAAAGAAAAAATTATTTTCCAAAAATATTACTATAACGAAGATGGAATAGCAATGCTAATTATATGTTAACCGTCACTAATTTGCTCATCAATTTTAACTTCTGGGCCCGGGATAATTAGCATGATTGATATTTGAATCTTATAATCTTATTTTACAAGACAATAATGAACGGTATAGTTATCAATAATGATGACATTTGTCTGTGTAGTTATTAGCCAATCTTACTCATCAGCAAAGAGCTCGATTACGCAGCAGATGCAGATGACAGCATAACATCTGTATTGCATTGGATTTGAAATACATTACGGGGACTGGAATGGTTGAGCACAACTCAAAGTTATGCTCAATATATAATGCATTGCATAGCATAATTCAACTTGCAGTAATTAATCATTTTCTTGTTAACAAAAAAAAAAAAAAAAAAAAAAAAGCAAGCAACGTTGCTTTTTTTTTTTTTTTTGTTTTTTGTTTTAAGTGGCTATCTCAAATTTTGGGGCAGTTTGTGTCCAGTGCTTCCAGTGCACTAGACCCATTGGGATGGTGACATGTGTCCAAAAATAGACACGTGTCATAATCCTAACGGGTCCACTGTCACTGGACACTGGACCTAATCCGAACCATCAAATTTTTAGGGTCTATATACAATAGCATTTACATGTGGATTCATGGGATAGGTCATAAAAAGGTCCATTATCATTAAATATCAACCTCTAATCTAAGTGGAGTATAAGGCCTTTATGAGTCACTTTGAAAAGGATAGTGATAATTAGAAAATATATATATTATCAAATGATACCACATGAGCCCTATCAAAATTTAATTATTGAAAAATATGTGTGCAAAATAATTATATTAGCTTTTCACCACTACTCTTTGGATGTTAGTGTGGTAGATATTTTTGCACATGAGTTTCTTATTTATTGTATTTTGATATGGTTAATATGGTATTATTTGATATCAAATACATTTTCATTAATTACACATACCAACTTACAAATACGTCCAAAAATAACTAAAATCATAAGTTAAAAATACAATTTTAAGTTGAAAACTTTATCTTCATTTCACGATTTCAGTTGTGCACACTTGTATGTATGTTCATACATGTGTTCAACATGTTTTACCACTTTCAAAATATCTATTAGCTTGGTATGATGTCTTCAAATTCCAAAACACTTTAGAATTTGGGTTCAAGTGATAATGGTAATGATATTCTTTTGTGATACCTCACGTTTGTTGCTCAATATTCAAACTCCACCTCTCCGTCTTCCACTATATACCTGTAAAAAAAAAATAGAAGAATTTTTCCACTTAGCTGAGACTTCCATCTCCCTCTCAACAAAAATTCCAATTTTATAAAATGGTGAACTCCCTTCCTTGGTTGGTTCAAGCTTGATATTGATAGCTCTTGTTAATTTTTGAAATTCAGGAAAATAGGGTTGTTCGAGCCTAGTTAGAAACCACTTTGGATAAGCTGGGTTCTCAAGATCTTTAGGAATGTGAACTAGTGTTTTAGTAGAATTATGGGCAGTAAGAGATGAAAAAGAAAAGAAAAAAACATTTGAACTCACTCACTTGGTTGTGGAACTTGATGCTAAACTTGAACCCATATTATTTCTACAACAAATTTTATAATTTTGTTAGAGACTGCAGATTTCTCAAGCTAAATCATTCCTATCAAGAAGGTAAGCTTCCAACCGACTACTTAGCAAAACTTGGAAGCACTCATGAGAAATCAGCTTTCACTATGCACTCTTCTCCTTATTTTGCAGCTACAAGTTTGCAATATTGGCTTTGTTAGAGCATTCTCATCAAGAATGCTAAATATTTTAGCATTTACCATTTCAAAATCGTACTTTATCAATTTTAACATACCACTTTACAATCCATCAAACATCAAACAATTTTTTTTTTTTACAACTTCATTTAAATAATATTATTTTTATTTTACCACTGTGTCTCTCTCTTTCCACCACTTTCTTCTCAGTCCAAGCAACCCCAGTCACAACCACACCCACAACTAGCCACTGGCAACCATCACCACCATAAACATTCAACACAATCAACCATCAACATTCAACAGCAAACCCAAACCCATGGCCAACCCACTGCCACCACAATCAGCATCCATCCAAAAATCAACCCCATAGCCACACAAAAAAAAAAAAAAAAAAAAAAAAAAAAAAAAAACAAAACAACAACAACAACAACAACAACAAAAACTAAACTAAACTTGAGAAAGAGAAGCCTCACCGTGAGAGGAAGAAGGGAGGCGGAGGATAGATCGGTGAACAAAACCCACAAACCCAAGACCCATAGCGGCCACGGCAAGCAAAACCCATCAAACCCAAACCGGACCACCAAAAACCCACAAACTAGAACCACCGTGGCAGCCATAAGCCACCGCAAAAAACCCAAAACAACCACCGTCAACCACCATAACAACCACCGTCATCAAAAATCCCCCAAAAAACCCATTAAACTAAACCAACACCACCAGCCAAAACTACCACCATCAAATCACAAGCTACCTCCCAAAAAAAAAAAAAAAAATTCAACACCACCACTACCACCATGGTTTTCAGTTGTGGATGCCGGTGAATGAAGAAAAGAGAAAGAAATAAGAAATGAGAGAAGAAGTGACACCAGTGAGAGAAAAAGAAAGAAGAGTACAGTGAGAGAGATGACAGAAGTAATAAAAAAAAAATTTATAAGATTTGAGCTATAATGCGCTTTCAAAAAGAGATGAGAGAAGTAATAAAAAAAATTTTATAATATTTGAGCTACAGTGCGCTCTCATTTTAGCAAGATTGTAAATTTTTTAGGATATAGCATATTTGATGGAGCAATATTTTGTGGTTTCAGATGCTAAAAAATAGCATTTATAGCATTTACAACCTTTGTTGTGAATGCTCTTAACATATGTAACAATATGAACCTTTAGCTTTTAATAAAATCGTGTGCTTAATTATAAAAAACAATTACTACCATAACATCAATGCACTTCTTTTATTAATATTAAATAAGTACATTATTATATAATTATATATGTAAAGTAATTGCAACTTTGTTAGAATCGTCTAACCAAAGTGACAATTTAATACTATCTCCAAAAACAAAATGACACATTAATAAAGGAACTTTTACTATGAGCAATACAAGAGATTACTGTAAACTAAGAAAGATTTAAGTTACACATGAAAAAGGGATTATATATATAAGGGCCACTGCAAATACTAGGGTTTTAGGGTTCTAATACAAGGGTTTTAACAAGATGCATGGTCGAGTCATGTGGATTATCACATCAAGCAGCTGGGGCATAGTCACCGTCATCATCATCGTCATCGTCATCATCCCCATCACCTTCCATGGATGCAGTAGTGGGAGCATAGTCGTCGTCATTATGGCCATCGAATTCTACTAATACCTCAGGGTAATAATTATAACCACACACGTCATCAACACCATCATGCAAATCAGCATGCACGATGCACTTGGACGTAAGCATCAGGGAAATGTGAAACATTTTCTCTTCTTCTTAATGGGAACTAAGCCAAAATAACTATAAAGAAGGCTAGTGAAGTTAGTGGTTGCTGCAGAGACTCACACAGTCACACTGACACTGCAGAATGGGTATAGTTGAAGTGTTATATATAGTGAGAAGAGAAGATGGGCATGCTTTTTGTACATGGTAGCCTCGTGCAGAGGCGTGCCATGATGCGTATGACACATGCCTATAATCCTACGTGGAAACCTAGTTGGCAGCCCATAAAATCTACACGTGTCAAGTGTCAACATTCAAACCTATTTTCTAGTGTAAAAAAAAAAAAAAAATGAAGAATATATGCAAAATATGCATTGTCGATTTGCTCTTGGAAAGTTACCATGATATTCTTTTATTATTGGCCTCGTTTGATACATCCATTCAAATATATGTTTTCAGATTTTAAACAACATTACACATATTTTCACATATTTTTTCACCTATATATATTTCTACACATATTTTTAAACACATGTTTTCAGTTTTTAAGTGCATGTACCAAACATCCCTTATTCAGTAGTGCAAACAAGTAGTGATAGAAATGCACTTGTACAAAATTAAAGTGGAAAACTTAACTTCGGTTTTAAGAGGGTAGGTGTAACACCCCAATCTAATTGCATAATTAATTTTATGGGTTTATATGCATATCATTATCTTAATTACATTTAAGTGCATGAAGTTTTGATATTGTGATATTATAGAACATATATGCCCTTTTAATGTGATGGATATAACTTTATAAAGGTAAGGATATATATATATATATATATATGTGTGTGTGTGTGTGTGTGTGTGTAAGGTGATATTATTCTTTGTAGAAAAGTGTGAATGCAAAGAATATATATATATATATATATAAGTGTGAATGCAAAGAAAAGAAAAAGTTGAAAAGTGGGTGTGATATTTTCTTCCCTAGCATCCCAGGTACCCCACCCCTAAAGTCAAATTCCCTTATCTTCTTTGCTGCACCAGAAAGCACTCCTTGCTCATCTTCCTTTACTTTTTCTTTTCTTCTTCCTTTGCTCTACCCGGCAGCACCTCTCTTTCACCCTCTCACCAAAAATCATAGACAACTCTCTTTAAGAAGAAATTAAAGTGTTAACACTAAAATTTCAGCTTCAAATTGTTGTGGGTAAGTAATCAAAACTTCCTTTGTTTATTTCTACTTCTTTATCCTCTATCCTGATTTTAGAGGCTGAACTATGATTCTGTTTTAGTAATTTAAAATTTTGATGATATTGTGATCAATTGAATGCTTATTAACATATTTTAATATGTATACTATAGGTATAAAAATACCCAAATTAAATTAAGGCCTATTGCTATTTTTTGATGATTTTGTAAGAACATGTACTGAAGCTATCTCTGTGACAGATTTGAGGTTTACAATAAGAAAAATATGCATTAAATCATATTCTGTGAATTAGGATGCTAGGAGTAGTTTTTATGAATTCTAAGACACACATGGTTGTTATGAAAGTGGTCTCACAGAATTTGAATGAACCTAAAAATAATGGTTTAATTGTTAAGTTGCAAGAAATTCTGTCAGGACAGATTTGAGTATGCTGTCTTGTGTGATTTTTAATAAATCATGGGTTTATTATTTGACTCCGAAATTTTTATGGTTTATACTGGACATACAGGGGAGTAGTTATGTAAAATTTCATGACAATTGGATATGTGTGGACTGCCCATTTGTATTTTACAAATAGAGCATACGATTCTAGAATGAGCAGTGAATAACATATGCTACAACTGACTTTGTGGATTTAATTCTCAAGTTAAGATCAATTCTTTGAGCTATAATTTAATATGCTCATCCTTTGGTATATTTGGAGCATATTTAAATTTTATGAATTGGTTTCTCTATGGTTTGGATGCATAATGTGTTTGATGATTGTACTATATGCTTTGGGGAACTTTATGTGATGGGAATTAAGATTTTCTTGAGTTTGAGAGTTAAGTTGTGATTGAGGTATAAGTTTATATATTAGGAAGAGTTTTTCCGTAATAAATTTTGGTTTTTCGTTTAGGTGGCGAGAACGAGAATACGGACACTTGAGCTCCTCGTGTACAATCTCTCGCCCCTTCTGTTTTCAAGTAAGGGACTTGTGACATGTGCTTTTGATAAGTATAAAGATTATTTCGAAAAGTATTATGCATTAAAGCTTTTGATTAGAGATATTACATATATGCATGATTTAAGTAAAATATGTGTTCGTGAATTATTCAATCTTATATACATAATAATTTTAGCATATTAATGCTATTATTTGTATCACGAACATATTATTTAAGAATAAAGTGGATATGCTACTATTGTAAACATTTATGTAAAAGCAAAGTTATCAGAAAAATATAGTTTTTGGTTACACTATTGTTATGATTTGAACTCAGCCAATAGGTTATAGTACTGGCATTTCCATGGAGATTCTGATTGGCTATTAAAAGTGGGACTGACTTTGTTGTACCCGCCCTTGTTGGTAACAACCAACTTGTGGAGGATGTCAACCTACCCCCATGGTTGAAAGTATGTATTATGATATGATTCCGGAATTACCTGACATTGTGGGGAATGTTGGATGCCTGGCACTCTGTGCTGGAAGTCTCCCAAAAGTTGTGACAGACTTACAATTAGATTAACTAATATGTATTATAAATGAGATATAAATCTATTTGGAAATTATAAGAAAAGTATGATGATAAGAAACGTATATTGAATGTGTTATAAATCTAATGAGAAGTTATGATAAAGTATTTGATAGTCTGTTCAAAGATAAGATTACTGAACTTATATTTAAGTTCCTTATTATGTCATTTTATTTATTATATGAAAAAAAAAAATGAAGTATTCTCATCTAAAAGCTCTTAAGTTATTTTTAAGAACAATATGAACAGTATGAAGGCTATTTTATCAAATCTGGCATATCCATAAACTATTTGATTTACATGCATTCTTATTAAAGATCCATGGAGCTTTAAAACCTTACTGGGCTTCGCAGCGCACCCTATTATATTTCAGTGCACAGGTTATTCCTAGAAGTAGCGAGAGTATTAGAAGTGGCAAGGATTCTGTGTTTTCTCGTTTGTTAGAATGTAGAGTTTTGTTGTATAGTAGTTAGCTCTTTTGTTGTATAGGAGGAATCAAGATGTACTTAATCCTTTGAGCACAGATGTAATTTAGTACCTTAGTTTGTTTTGAACCCTAGTTGTATGCCTTTGGGTTTAGGTTTGTAATAAAAGTTTTGCTAAACATTTAGCCATGTAATATTTACACGAATACCTTAAATTCAGCCAGGTGGTAATTTTCCAAGTTCAAAGGAAATGAAATTTCAAGGTTGCCATCATTTTTGTATATTATGGCTTTTATGCAAGAAAATAAGCAGGAATTCAAGAAACAATTCTTAATAAGTACCTTCAGTTTAAGTTGGTTCGTGTTAGTATTGAGGTAAACTTGATATTAACATGTCAGTCATGCTCTAAACTCTGAAGTACAGGTTTGGGTCGTGACAGTAGGGGGGAAGAATTTGAATGCACAAGATACATGACAAATTCTTATCATCAAAATTAGTGGGAAATGTCCTTTGTTTTTTGTTTTTATTTCTTTTGTGATTGTCGCTTTTGGACAATCCGATTTTTCAATATCGTAATTGTTCTCTCACACTCTTTAATGTACACTCCATATATAGTACACACATAATTTTATGCACAATAATTATATATATATGGTGTTAATATTTAAAACATGAAATAAGACCATATAGGTACAGGTGATCAGAATCTATGTCTCTATAACACTGTTGAGAAAAATAAATAATTAATGACAGAATTAGTTGGCACTTCCATAAGCTTGCCAAGATTGAAGAATGACTGTCTCCTTAGCAAAACAAACAGATGCTGAGACGTCTGGCAATAGGGGAGGTATTAATTGAGGAAAGCAATATATGGAATAAGGTTTTGGCAGATTTGTTATTCTCACTATAAGGTATTGGAAAAGCATATATTCAGGCCGTAAAGATCGAGTTGCTTCCCTAGGGATTTACACCTCTGACAGAGGACATCTTATGGGGTTGTTGAGTGCAAGTTTGTATATTTAGCATCAAGGTTTAAGGTGGCAAATTCCTGAGCGTAATGAGAAGCCTGAGGAAATCACGGTTGCAAGGAAATTATTATTCAACACTCTCTGATCATGTGCACTTCATACACTCTTTCGCATCAAGTATTCACATTTTTCAAAAATGTCCAGTTGTAAGCACTCTGTAATATATCATCGGCTTGTACTGTAATTGGGAATATGCTTTATGAGATGCTGTAATTGGGAATTAGACATGTAAATGTTAAAGTGTAGCCGGCAAATTTTTATGAGATGCCGACAATGAATGTGAGTTTTTGGGTACTGTACTGTATGTGAACTGATGTCAGCTGGTTGAAGATTTAGAATTGTTTGAGAGGCCTAGTCCAATTCGGGATATATTAGTTCCTTAGGCGGCTATGATCATTTGGTATGTATGTATTTTGGATCTGTGCGTAGTTTGCTGTATTGTTTGTGCTGGTGTAATCCTTGTTAGTTGTGATTCTGAAATGCTTGGTTATTTTATTTTATTTTTTTTGTAAAAGAATCATTTTGGTTATGAATAAAATTAATTCTATTCTACCTAGCGTAAGCTGCAAAAATTTTATTTATATCCCGCACTATAAATTAAACAAAGCTGATCTAATGAAGAAAGCAATGATATATTGATATATATAATAAGGACCACCAAACAATCATAAGCATGATTAACATAACAAACTTTGGGGAGACCAATTAGCTAGAACCCCATAATAAAAATTTGGAGCTTTCTTTTTGTTGGGACTTGGGCATATGTATTATGTTGAAGTCATGGCGGAGCCAGAATTTCAGTCGAAGGGGGCAAGATTAAAATAGTATTAAAAGGACATTAAGTATTTTTTTTTTTAATAATTATGTGTTATTTATAGAGATCACTAATTAGATTGCCATGAAAAAAAAATGGAATAAGCAAGATTTTCACAATACTTTCACAACAAATCATAAATGGTAAGTTATTACTGGTTCAAATTTCAATCCACTACTGAAATTATTTTTTTGCTCACCAATAATAACTAGTAACAACCTGTTATTTAAGATTTATTATGAAAGTGTTATTAAAATGTTGTGGACATAGAATTTCTCAAAACTAAATTAAACGACTATAAATTCTATTGTAAAAAACTCACAAATTGATGTGACAAAAATGTATGACACTTAAATAATATAATAAATAAATATTTGAATGAATTTTTTTTATGATAGATAACACGTCAATTTGTAAAATTTGTAGTAATCATTGCATTGTTAAGAAGAAAAGGGCTGTGAATAGTATACTGAAAATAATGATTGAGAAAAAAAGGAACAATGAAATGGGTGAAGATGTACATGGTGAGATAAAACTAATGAGAATAGTAATTAAATTTGGTGAAAAAGTGATATGATTTGGTACATGGTTTTTTTCCTACTTTCTTGGTGTTAAGAGTCTGTACATGTATTAAAGTGGGAGTCCTTTTTTTGCCAAGGTAAAGTACCAAAGAATAATTCATAATATACTTACTTCAAGGATTTTTTTCAAGGAGCCAAGGGGGCAATTGCCCCCCTCGACCCCCCTAGCTCCGTCCCTGGTTGTAGTAACAGTAAATGCTATTCATGCAGCTGGTGCATAGTTGTAACCATCATCATCGTCATCGCCATACATGGATGAAGCTGAAGCATAGGCATAATCTCCATGATGTTCAATGCAGGCTGCAGGGGTATAATCATAACCATCGTAGTCGTCGTCATCATCATCTCCATCTACATGCTTCTATCGAACCATGGGGCAATGGCCTTGGAAATGAATAACATTTTCTTACTTATGTGATGAAGGTAGAGAATTAGAATGATTTTGAGTGTTTTCACAAGCTTAAGAGTTAAGATACAGGGAGATAGAGATAGTAACAAAGGTGTATATTACTTTATGGGGATGAGTCGGTGCTTATTTAGATGGAAAGAAAGCATTCTCATTTGGCACAAACTCAGCCACGTGGCGGGGAGTGTGAAGTAATGCTTGAAAGTGTATGCATTACCCTATGCCAATGACAGGTGGTGCTGTATAGGTAAGACACTTTGGAACCCCGGTTGACAGTTCAGCAAAACTTGTAGGAGCTAGCAACCCTGAGAGATTAGAAGATAGGTAAAAGAGAAATACCGAAACAATTCTTATACATATCATGGGACACGCATTTCAATTAAAAATACGCGTGTGTACAACAGGGACGGAACTGTGCTGGGACAGGGGGGCCATTCCCCCTGGCCCAATGAGAAAAAGGAAAATATATAATATATAAAGCTTGTTTTTTAATTTTTATGCTTTATTTTTGTTCAATATTTTCATACTTTCACAAAAAGAACACTTTCTTTATTCAAATTTTCTTTAAATTTTGATTCTTTTTGTGGTTATTTGTCTGGGTTTTAAATGATTTATGAAATTTATTTTAAAGTATTAGCATAAGATAATTGCAGTTTAAGTGTTTGATGAAGTTCCCCAAAAAAACTTGGGATAAAAAAACACACACACACACACATATATATTCTTTTATAAATTGCTTGGATAAAAAACATGGTTATCTTTGGGTTAATCTAGAGCTAGAACATGAAGGTTTAGGCTATAACAATTTTTTTAAGCATTTGGGTTTGAGTGTATCTCCCCCCCCCCCCCCCCATTCAAAATCTCCGTCCCTGATGTATAATGTGGGTATTAGAACGCTAGTATTAGGTATGTAAAAACCCCCTAGCTATTTTAGCAACCAACAAAGCCAAATAGATCCACATCCAGTCCAAGGATGGGTCTTTATATGTTTTTATTAACTGTTCACAAGGATGTAAAAAAGTATATCATCTTAATAAGGAAAGAGAAAAAAGGGTAGAGAGAGGAAAGAGAGATGGAAGAGAAGAGAGAGAAACTACATTTTTTTTTATTTGTTGGTATAGTTTATATTATTTTAATGAGTTATAGTAAAAATAAAAACTGGAATGTTGGATGGGTTGTAAAATGGAATAGTAAAATAGATAAAGTAAGTTTTGAGAATGTAAAATAGACATTTTTTTGTATTTCCTGATGCTCATGCTCTTAGTATCTATATTAACTATTGCTCTAGGCAAAAACTTGTTCTGCACACCTTTAATACACACGAAAAAATAATTGAAATTAGGGGTAATTACACATAAACTACTTGTGGTTTGGGCGAAAATCACTTTGCCTACCCGTGGTTTGAAAAGTGTCACTTAACCCACCTGAGGTATGTTTCGTTTGTTTTCCGTAACCCACCTCTGTTAAAATCTGGGGTAAATAGGTATTTTTGCTCAAATTTTGTCTCTTTCCTCCCAAAAAAAAAATAGCACAAAAATGCAAGAGAAACAAGATCAAAAAGTAGTCTTTGTTTCTCTCTCCATTCACACAAATTTTGAATATAAAAAACAAACCCAAAAAAATAAAACCCAGATCAACCTACACAAGATCACTGACTTAATGACTCAGATTGTGTGAATGGAGTCATGGATATATACCCACAGACAAACTGACCCAACTCCCCTACCCAAACGTGTTCCTTCACTTGCCGCCGACCCTCACTCTCTCTTCAGTTCCTCACTCTCGCCAACTCAAGCCTTGGGTTTCGCCGTGTTCAATGTGGGTTTCGGGTTTAATGGTTTATGGGTTTGATGGTGGTGGATTTTGGCAGTGGTAATAGGTTTGTGGTAGTGGTTTTGGTTGGTTTTGTGGTGGATTGTGGGTCAATGGTGGTTTGGTTGGATTTTTTCTGGGTTTCGTGGTAGCTGGGTTGTTAGATTTCGCTGCCATGCCTCCCCTCTTTGGGTGGATCGTGGTCGTGGTTTAATGGGTTTTGTTTTTTATTTTGTTTTTGATGCATGGGTGGATCATGGTCGTAGTCTGGGTTGCTCGATTTTGTTTTTGATTTTTTCTTGTTAATGGGTTTGGTAGTGGATCGTGGTTGGGTTCGTGGTGGTCGATCGGTGGTTGATGGTAGCTGAGTTTGTGATGGTGGATCATGGATGGTGGCAGATTGGTGATTGATGGTTACTAGGTTTGTGGTGGTGGATCGTGGCTAGTGGCAAATCGATGGTGGGTTTTGTCGTGGGTTGGTTGTGAGTTGGTGGTTGAGTTGGTTTGACACAGAAGTGAGTGGTGGTGGTGCCATGAGGGGCTGTGGGTCAAAGAAAGGGAAGAGAGGGTGTTATTTTTTTATGTTATTGTATTGAAAGCTAAAATTTGTGTAGATTGTTTTTTTTTTTTGGGTATGTTCTTCATGTTCAAAATTTGTGTGAATGGAAAGACAGACAAATACCACTTTTTGATCTTGTTTTTCTTGCATTTTTGTGCTATTTTTTGTTTTGGGAGGAGAGGGACATAAAATTTGAGCAAAAATACCTATTTACCTCTAGTTTTAACAGAGGTGAGTTACGGAAAACAAACGGAACATACCTCAGGTGGATTAAGTGACATTTTTCAAACCAAGGGTAGGCAAAGTGATTTTCGCCTAAACCACAGATGGGTTATGTGTAATTACCCTTAAAATTATAATGTGTACATTAATCTGTGTGTACTAAACACAACTAAGATGACAACATATGATGGGTGGTGCGAGCATCTTTGGAGTTTGGACTTGTGGTGCATGGTTGAGTAATGAAAAGTGAGATTTCTTCTAGCACGTTCGTGGAACTGAAAATTGTAAAGTAGAAGAGATTTGGCATTTTCTTTATGGATTTGAAAACGGTAGCTAAATCAAAGATTACATCATTATTAAGGGCAAGGATAATAGTGATGGAGCACCTCCAACCACAATCTATATAATATTGTGGGATTTGAGAGCATTTCCAGATCAATTATATTAGCCTCGACAACAAGTTGATTTCCACAGCAACATTGCCGCAGCTCATAGGTTGCATAAATTGTCGTCCAGCCAAAAAAATATGATTAACAAATTGATTTGGTGGACCTGAATGCTCTTACAACTTCTGAAGAGTCACCTCCATCGATCTCCATATGTATTATATAATTAATCTTTTGTCCTTAGCTAATTTCATTTCATTTCCTCGAAGGCAGACGTACAGTACTTTAGTATTACTAATGATACTAAACTATAATACATGGAGCACATAATGGTACTGTATATATTAGTGAAATGCAGTGTACAATAAATCACAACATTCTTGTGTCTTCGGCTAATTAATTAGTGATTATATAACAGTCTCTGTTTTTTGGAACTTGGCCATGGCATTCCAGTTCACTATTGGCTAAACGCAAGACTTAAAGTAATGTTACTTTTAGAGTTGTGTCACTTCTTTAATTTTGGAGTTGGCCATTTGCTTTAGTTCAAGTGTCCATGCAGAGCAGCCACTTCAGTCTTTCAATTTAGTTTACACAATTAATTCATTTAAAAGCAAAGTGCGTCCATGCTCCATAAGCAATAGATACCTATTAGTCTATTACTAGCGTGGATTTTAGAGATCTGATCTGAAATTGTTTGTGAAATTATAGAGAGTTTATTGAGTTGTTATTATATGTAGTAAGATACTAAGATATATTGAGTTTTAAGTAAAATATTGATGTGATAAACTTTTATTGGATGGTGTAAACCATAATTTTTGCCCTACATTCTTATCATATTTTTACATATTAGATTATATTCTCTATATAGGCCTAGTAAATGCAAAATAGCTAATACAGCATCAATATTGGTATCTCTTTGACTCTTAACGATCTCAAAAAAGGTATCCATAATTTGGCAAATTGACACCCTCTTCTCCAAACTTAAGAGTAAAAAAAAGGTAACTCAATTAACACTTCCTAGTATTTCTAGTGAAAACATTCAAAATTCAAATCTTTCTTTTACCTCAATTATTGATATATGTATAAATAAATAAATAAATAAAAATGTATGGAAAATTATAAAATAAAAAGAACAAATCTTGTACTTCATATTATAAAGAAGGGTTTTAGAAAAAAAAAATCTCATGCTATTCTAGAGTGAGTTTTTAACTTGATTCAAGCTCAAATTTCAAAATTTTGTTATATGCTCTAAGTTGCTTACTAGATACTATACTAGGAAAACATTACGTACTCTAGAGGTTACATATACATACAATAAAACAGAAGAAAAGATATAGACACAACTTCTGCACACAATTTTTGCCAACACTTTAATATGACATATTGTGAGTTGAAGCAAAAAAAGTGATGAGTTTAATTGAAAAACTCATAAAATAGTCGCCTATGACGTCTCCTAATCAAAAATAAATATTGTTTAGTTGAGTGCTTTCATACATGATTATTAAGATGTAATTTTTGAAAACATTCAACCAAACAACATTTTTTAATGGTTCCCATAAGATTTTGTTTGGGGTAATTACTAATATTCACACACTATTGTGCACAAAGAACATAAACTTACTTTTTTTACACTGAATTCATAACTTGAAATCATGATTTCTAAAGTAACAATAGTATGTGTGAAATAAACTCATTATTTTGTTTTTAAGTGGTGGAAACACTTACAAAAAGGCAAAGGGCCCATTTGGTACATGCGTTTAAAAACTGAAAATTGATGTTTGAAAACATTTGTGGAAATATATGTGGGTGAAAAAGTGTGTGAAAATATGTGTAATGTTGTTTAAAAACTGAAAATTGTTATTTGAAAACACAAACCAAACAACCCCTAAACATCATCATACTATATAATTTAAAAATAGATAAAATTTATGTATAGTTATGTCCTCTCAGTCTCCACATTGGTCACTCACTCACCTTAGAGTATTAGCATTGGGAAATGCTACTCTATCCCATTTTACCATTTCAAAAGGCTACTTTATCAATTATACTATACCATTTTACAATACACCCAATATCCCAAAATTCTATTTTGCCATACTACACATTAAAATAATATATCTACATAATATAATATATTTTTTTTGTTTTTTTGTTTTTTTCAATTTTTTCCTCCACCTTCCCTCAACCTCTATCACCGCACCTCCACTGTCCAGTCACCACCACCGCACCTCCACCATGCCCACCATGCCACCACTGCCCACCAAAATCCCACCGGAACAAAAACCCATATTAAAAATTTAAAAAAAAAAACAAAAAAACAACCCATCGGAAAGGCAGAACCCAAAAGAACCAGCCAATCATGCGATGACCCACGCCGATCTCTACCAAACCCATCACCATGACCCACGCCGATCTCGCCATGACCTTGCTGGACCCAAACACTGGCGATCTCCGACGACCAACAACCCACTTTAGCCATAACCCACTTCAGCCACAACCCAAACACTGAACCCAACCACGACCAACGACCCAAACACTGGACCCAACCACAACCCACAACCCTTTTAAGCACCGGTCACAGCAAAAAAAAAAAAGAAAAAGAAAAAGAAAACCACAACCACCACAGTGACCCACGCCAAAAACCACAACAACCACAGTGACCCACGCCGTCACCCACGCCAAAAAAAAAAAAAGGCAACCACAGAACCCGCTGGATCGTAACCCACTAGAAAAAATGAAACACTGTGATGTGTGATGTTGATGTTGGGAGGAGAATGGTGTTTGGGTCTGGAGAGAGCAGATGGAAAAACAAAGAAGGAAGAGAGAGAAGAGAACTGAAATAATGAAATAGAGAAGAGAGAAATTTCGAGGGAAAAAGGTGAATAAATTTTTTTTTTTTTTTTTAGAATACTGCTACAGTACAATTCTAACTTTAGAATTGTACTGTATTTTTTTTTTTTTTTTTAGAATACTGCTACAGTACAATTCTAACTTTAGAATTGTACTGTAGCAGTATTGCAAAAAAATTTGTAATAGTTGGGTCTACCATTCTCTGATGCAAAGCATTTTGAGACTTAAAATGCCAAATTGTCCTTAGATTTGGCATTAGCATTCTCTAATGCTGATGCTCTTAGGCTAAACATTAGACTTCTAAATTAAATTCACACATGGTTACATTAACTAATAAAACACAACATTATTATTATCATTTTTTTTTTCCGAATCATTATAATTAAATTAAGAAATTTAATATGCACTAAGTTTTAGACACGCTTGTTCCTCAAAAAAAAAAAAAAAGTTTTAGACACACTTGGCCCTCACAACACTGAACACGGTCACTCCGCCAGTTTCAACCAACACAAACCAATCATTTTCTTTTGGCTAAGATTCACACTCTCGTAGCCAGAAAAGCAAGTAGAGTAGTGAACAAACTAGTGCTAGAGTGCTACACCATTTGAATTTTGAACCCAAACAAATGGCCAACACCCAACTCTCCCACCACAATTTCCGTCCAATCCCCGCCGTGCATGTCACCTCCCACCGACTGAGCCCCACCAAACCCACCACCACCAGGCTTCCCCTCCAATATTTCAAAAACAAAAGCTCGACTCTTAAACTTAAAGCTGACCAAAAACACATCAAGTGGGCCATTGGGCTAAGCCTTGTGGACCAAAGCCCGCCAAAATCAACGGTCGACGTGGAACGGTTAGTGAGTTTTTTGTACGATGA
This sequence comes from Quercus lobata, assembly GCF_001633185.2. Classification (NCBI taxonomy): domain Eukaryota; kingdom Viridiplantae; phylum Streptophyta; class Magnoliopsida; order Fagales; family Fagaceae; genus Quercus; species Quercus lobata. The sequence continues at coordinate 87,036,296 of NC_044905.1, forward strand.
TCTTCCACATCTCTTTGATGATCAGGGTATTGATCGGACGGCGTACGATGAGGTTGTGAAATTCAGGGACCCAATCACCAAGCATGACACTATAAGTGGGTACTTGTTTAACATAACTCTCTTGAAAACACTATTCAGGCCTGAGTTCCAGTTGCACTGGGTCAAACAGGTTTGCTTTACTATGATTTCTGTTATAATTTATGATTTAAAATATATATATATAAGTTAGTGGGTGCTTTGACTTAATGGGATTTGCACGTAAAGAAATTATATGAGTACTTTTGTAGTGCAGACAACAATGAAGATGATGTAGCCTGAATTCTGACTACGTTAATTCATAATTTTGAATGTGATTCAATGATTTAATAATGATTTGGTGTGTCTCTCATTATGTAATGCTATAAAGTACTATGATGTTGACTACAAACCCGTAACGTTGGCTACCTAAGTTCGGGAGACTTCTTTAATTTGATGTTATTGGAGTTAGAATTGTTTGTTCATAGCACAATGCTTTGCAATTATAATAATGTGTATAACTGGTTTTATGAATCTTTGTCTGTTTCAATATTAGTTTTAATTCACTCTTTTTTTATGCATTCTTTTTGACAGTTTGTATGATTGCGAGTGAGCCATTACTTCTTGTTTTTTAATGCTAACGATTTCCTCTTGATATTAGAATTGCTTTTTTCTTCAGATTCTTTGACACTATGCATTTGTAAGAAGAAATTACCTTTCTGTTTTTTAATCCCACTCCCCTCCACCCCCCAATCGATTTGCATTTTTTGTTTTTGTGTTTGATCTAGTAATGGTCACCAATTGATTAATTTTACATTGAATTAAGTCCTTATGTTTTCTCACAACAACCAAGTAATCAAATGAAACTTCTTTTTTTCATATAGACTTCAAGAATCATTATAGTTACAGATGCAACATATGACTCGGTCAATTACTCTGCTTAGGCATAACCATTTTGTGCATTTTCAAGGAGTTAGTTTAGTATGATATTGAATGGTGACAGTAACTTCCAGTAGGAGATCACATTACGAAATTACTATAGAGACAGGACTGATTGAGTTGCTACAGACAGGACCTTATGAAATTACTACAAGGTGGACTATGATCATGAAGTTTATCCTTCTGCCATGGAACCCAGAATTGGTCTTTACAGGAACCTCTATCATGGGCATCAACCCAGAGACTGGAAAGTTTTGCAGCCATGTGGTAAGGTTCATTTGTCTTACTAGATGAGAGAAGGACAGAATATACGGCACATAAAAAATGTTAGTAATAATAATATTCTTGTAAACTGTAGGATTTTTGGGATTCCATAAAGAAAAATGACTACTTTTCTCTAGAAGGTTTGTTGGATGTTTTAAAGCAGGTACTGGCACTATCATTACTTGAAATGACATGAGATGATCATCTTTGTGTTTGTGTAATTTAATGCCCCTTCTGATGTGGAGATTGGAACTCTTGCAGCTGCGGATATACAAGACTCCAGACTTGGAATCACCCAAGTATCAGATACTGAAAAGAACTGCTAACTACGAGGTTTCTCCATATTTTCTTAAAGAAATTGTTTCTGCATCTAGTCATTTACTAACTTATGCCTCTGCTGCTACTGTATTGATTTTCACTATGCGGAACATTACACCTGGTTTATTATAGTTCTTTCCTTAAAGATGACTGTTGTAAACTAGTAAATACTGGGAAATGACTCATGATATCAGTGTTTACAATGATATTAATGAGCTCACCATATATGTGGCTTATCATATTTGCAGGAATGTCCAGAAACTATATGAGTTTACTAGATTTTCAAATGATTCTACAGGTGAGAAAGTACACACCATTTATAGTGGTAGAAGCAAATGGAGACAAATTAGCTGGGTCAACTGGCTTTAATGATGTTACTGGGTGAGTGTCTTTAAGAATCCAATTCAGTTTATTGTGTTGTTGCTCTCTTGGATAATACAGATGATAATTCGTCTCTCTAGGTACATATTTGGTAAGAATTCCAGATCAGAGAAGATACCAATGACTACTCCTGTTTTCACACAGGCATTTGATGCTGAACTTTCCAAAGTATCCATCCAAGTTGTTCTTCCATTGGAGAAAGATATAAGCAGGTGAGGCTCATCACTTTTATTGGACTCTAAATACCAAAGAAAAAAATGTATAGATTTAGGTATCTGAATTTGTGTTAAAACAATGCAACTGGATGCATTTGATTAGTTAGACAAGTGCAAAAAGATATGATCATTTCAAAAATATTTCATTAAATCTATTCAATAATGTAAGCAGATCAGCACTAAACATGTATATCTGCCAGTTTACCAGATCCTAATCAAGAAACAACTAGCTTGAGAAAGGTGGAAAGAGGTATTGCTGCAGTTTTGAAGTTCAGTGGAAGAGCTACAGAAGATATTGTTCGAGAGAAAGAAAAAGCACTTCGCTCTTCTCTTATAAATGATGGCCTCAAACCTAAGACAGGTTGTTTGTTTGCACGATACAATGATCCAGGCCGAACACGGAGCTTTGTAATGGTATGATATGGTATCCGTACATTACTTCCTCTATTTTGTCCTGATATATTATTTAAAAATGATTCCAACCATTTAGATAACCTGAAATATGATTATTGAGTTACATTAACATTAGTGTCGCATGGAGAAAAATTAATAAAGAAGCACAATTGAGAAACTAGGTGGGGGGCAAGGGGCTAGAATGGTAGTAGTGAGATTCAAAAAAGAAAAGAAAAAAATCATTTCCCTCATCTATTTGGAAACCAAGCATAGTGTAAGGAAGAAACCTTATAATATATAAAGACCATCATAAGAGCATTAATTCTAATAGAAGAAAATGCCTGTCCATTTGAAGCTCACATTTCTTCCAAGAATGAAGCTTCATAGAAGCCATCCATCCACCCAAGGAACTTAAAATGGATGTGAGCTCCTGTCAGCTACTTGAATGAAATATTAGTTCAAATTAAGAAGTCTGGATATTGGTTATAGCTGTGATATCTACAAATTGAGCATTCCTAACTCTTTTATACTCAATTATTGAGGGACGAAATAGAAGTGTAGAATAAAGACAAATATAGATGAATTCATGTGTTAACTCAACTTCATTATCTTTGTTTCAAGAACAAAAGAAAAACTAGTGCTGATATCCACTTACCATATTGTTTATATTGGAATTCTGAATCTCCTATGCTAGTGATCTTCATAGCTACATTCTTTTGATTCATTTTTCTAAGCGTAGTAGGCTTGATCTTATTCTTTTCTGTATATACCACGGGCCAGTTTTTCTGCTATATGTTTCATTTGATGCAAATTAACATTCAACCAAATTCAAGACTAGTCAATTATTCTTCCATGCAAATATTGTTACCTCTGATGTTTATCATGATGTCAGATAGAGAAGTCAGTTTTGATTTGCTGCTCCTGGGCATGAGCATAAACTGCTTAGCCCATCAGGGGTGAATGCCTTGGATTATCCTACAACTGGTTTTGGCAGATAGGATCAGTTTTCTATAGGTTTTACTGTCTAGAGGCGAGTCCAAATGACTTTTCTTTAGAAAGGTTCCTTGCGTTATTAAAAAAAAAAAAAAAAAAAGCCAGCTTTGCTTTGCCCCCTAGTCTGTTAAACCAGCTATGTTAATGCCACGGCTAGTTTTATAAAATTGTCTTCTTTAACATTTACCAGTTTCTTACAGCTATGAAAAATGATTACTCAGTTTTTGTGTTTTTCCCAATTCCCATACCAATTATTGACTATTTTCTGTAATTTTTGGTGTTCGGTTGCATTGAAGAGAAATGAGGTGCTAATATGGCTTGAGGAGTTCTCTTTGGATTAGTGCGTTAAACGTGGCCACCCCTTTGACCTGCACTTCAGGTTGATCATTCTTGCGCATGAATTTATCTGGGTGAATTGTAATGAACGAAACAATTTAGGCTTAGCTTAACATTATAGTTACCCTTTGGTGAATAGACATTGATCATCCAGGATATAGTAAAGAAATGTAATCAGCAACCACAGTGTTTTGAATCTTATCTTTGGGTACATTATGATCCCAGTTTTCCATTTACTATCTGATGAAATAGTCACTGTTGTAATTCCCTCTAAGATCTGCCAGTTCCCAAACCATGGCAGTGTTCTCTATCGCTAGGTGTTACTTAAAAGGTTCTAATTTTTCTTACATTATGAATTGGATACGCTGTATCATTATTGGACACTAAAAACCAAATATGTCCACAATCACTGTATTATCTCCCCAACTCCAAAGTCCAACCTACCCCTTCTTTTATTGGTAGGATTATAGATCAAAATCACATTTCTTTTCTCTGTGGAGTTGAAAATATGTGTTGCTTTTAATTTTGAGCTTGACTTTGTTGTATCCTTTAGGATGCAGCTAATGCCTACACACCACACCTACAATCATACCCAATTGATTTAGATAGGGGCAACTAAAAATAATGTTTTTATTTTCTACAAAAATGTTCCAACATCTTCCGGTGTCGAATGAATACTCTAATATCTGGCACATTTGGCATATGAATTGTGAAGTTTTGCCAAAATTTTCAAGCTTTCCAGGATTCCACTTTATAAATTGTGGTTCCTCTCCGAACATTCTATCTTTCCTTCAAAGTAAAATACTATATGCAGATGTTTGGATGGATTTTTTTTTTTTTAACCAGAAGGTCTTAGTTAAAAATAAAAAATATAAAAATATAAAAATAAAATTTTAAAAAAAAAAAAAAAAAAAAAAAAAAAAAAACCCAAATGAGTTACCAAACTCTACTTGCACTGACTTATTTGTATTTTAAAAAAATAATAATAGCAAAAATGATGGCTTTAAAAAATTGTATATAAATAAAAATCTTATATTTCAATTGACATTTTCCAAAGTTTCCAATTGATTCTAAAAAATAAAAAATTGTACATGAAAAATTTTTAGGAAAATAATTAAATGCAGAATAGTCTCTCTCTCTCTCTCTCTCTCTCTCTTCTTTTAGCACATGGACTCATTGACTCTCAGAGGAATTTTCTTACAGCCATATGGGAAGAATGAGATTCACACTTCATGAACTCTGAAAATGATAACAAGGATTAGCTTTTTAAAAAGTGGGCCAAATTTACAATAAATAATTCCAAACTTTAGCAATAACACTTTTAATGCAATATTCCAATTTTTAATTGATATAATGAATTAACATAAATTTTTACACTTCTTTTTAAAAATACATCCAATACCTACTTCTTTTCAGAAATAAAAGTTGACAAAAATAATTAAATAAAAATTAGATATTAATTGAATTACATATTCAAAATACGAAATACAACGTGCTTATTATGTCAATTTTGGTTAATTTTACACCTAAAAAATCTTTTTTAGTTTGGTTACCAAACCGGTGTAATAATTTTAAAGTGATTTATCATTATAGTTTGTTATACATTTTCTAAGCACTAAAATGATTTTCCGTTAAAACTATTTAATGCAAATATTCTATAGCTTAAGCTCTACGTAAATTGCATTTCAACAATCTCAAACTAGTTCATTCTCAAAAAAAAAAAAACAATCTCAAACTAGCAAGTCTATCTTTAGGTTTAAGTACTCATTCATTTATTACCTATGCTGTGAAACAAGATATGACTTATTGTTCATTTATTCTTTCATTCATTATCTATGCCAGAGTTTTGACAATATACCTTTTTTTTTTGCTTACACCTTATATTCAATAATAGGAGCAATATCCCTCTTTTTTTTTCTTTCTTTTTTTTTTAATAATTCGATAATTACAATAAAGAAAGATATTTGAATCTTAGATATCTTCGCCATTACTACTAAGAAGTGTCATTTGAACTACAGAGTTCTAGACAAACACAACGTCTTTTGGTTATAGTTGACATAAGAGGTTAAAATGGGTTTGGCTCAATGTTATGAATTTTGTTCCGTTCTGGCCGGAACGGATGGAATTTTTCGTACCAGTATGCAAACCGAAACGGGAATAGCCTCTATTCCACTTCGAATCAAATTTCAGCCAATTCCAACTAGTTTCGGGCATTCTAGTCATTTCCGAGCAATTTTGGCCAAAATGTAATTTTCATCTGGAATGAGTTTTGCCTTTTTTTTTTCTTTTTTTATCCCTTCTTCAACCTAAGGATATTTTTCACCATTACATGCAAAAACATTTTGAGTTCCACAAATTCTATTCTACCTCACAGCATCAAATACAACCCAAAAATCCACAACAATGAAGTGATGAACACAGAGAGAGAGAGGTAAAAACCCAAAGGTGAACTTGGATCATTGTTTGAGTCTGAGGTAGATTACTCATGAAACTTCAACCTTCACATACTTGCAATTTTGCAGCACAAAGAGAGTGGCAGAAAAAGTCTTGCAGCAAAGAAAGTGCTGGGAGTTAAAAGCTAAAAACTCAAACTCAAAGTAAAGGAATTTTTTTTTTCTTTTAACATTATTTTTTAAATATTTTAGCTAGTTGTCAGGTTTGCAAACTATACAGCAAACTAGCATCTCAAGACTCTAAAACTCGAGTTCAGATCTGAACTCGAGTTTCTAAGACTTGAATTGCATGTGATGGCAGGATGAGGTGGAAAAAACTCACGTGGGAATCAAGTATTTGAAACTCGAGTTCCCATTCTTCTTCCACATCTGAGTCTTCCTCTTCCTTAATTCTTTTCTTCTTCCTTCCACATCTGAGTCTTCCTTTCAGATTTGAGTCTTCTTCTTCCTGCCTGATCTGGTCCTTTGTTCTTCCTCTTCTTCTTCTTCTTCTTCTTCTTCTTCTTCTTCGTTCCTAATCTGTTCCTTCATTCTTTGCTTTTGTCCCTCTGTTCTTTGTTCCTGCCCGATCTTATTTGTTTTGGTTTGTTTCACTATAAAAATCGAGTCTTGTAGACTCAAATTTACTTTTTACAGACTCGAGTTTATAAGACTCGAGATCTATGTGGCAAAAAGTACCCAAATCAGCAAGTAGAATTCGAATATTTAAAACTCAATATTTAGATTAAAATCAAGCCTCTAAAACTCGAGATACTAGTTTACAGTATTGTTCCTCACCCATGTCAACTTATTATATTCTTTCCCTCATTAATACTATTCCACAAATTCCCTCCAAAGTAAAGGGTTTAAACGCTAGGACTTGGGTAAAGGAGTTGGGGTTAGGTGGGGTAGGTGGAATCTTTTAAATGGGAAAGCAAGCAAATGATGCCACATTTTTTTTCTTTTCTACCAAATAGTGCCACGTAACCTAAGGCTAAAAGTCTAACATGTGCTGACAATTAAAAATAGTACTACACTACTACTTGTTTAGTAGAAAAAAAAAATACACATTGTTTTTAAAAAAGGCTCCCAATTAATAGTATATAAATAATATTTAAAAAATGAATAATCAACTCATTATTTGCTTATTTGTGGTTACTTTGGTAATTAATTAATTACTTATTATTATCTTTTTAAAAATTTATTGAAAGATATATATATATATATATATTTATAGAAATTTGAAACAACTTGAAACGGTATGTTGAAATAGACCGGTATTAAAATATTCTGTTTCAATGGACAAACTGAAATGGGTTTCGAAATGGTATTCATAACATTGATTTGGCTTACCTCTAGTACTTTTTTAACTGGAATCTCCTTTTATTTTAATGAGAAACTATCACATCATCCACTAACTAAATAAAATGTGAAGATTAAAATCCACTATCACTTGTCGTTATATATTTAAAACAAAATGACATATCCAATTAAAAAAGTACTAGAGATAAGCCAAAACCAGTTAAAATAACTCACATAAGCTAATAGACTTTCTTTTTTTTGAAAAATTAATTCAACAGTTATATATAAAAAATAAAAATAAAAAGATACAACCATCTTTTATTTGACAAAATGATATTCTTATAAAGTTATTTTAAAAGTTAACCAAAATTCAAAAAATATATAAAATAAACATTTTTAAATGCATCTGGCCCAAGCAAGACTCAACAAATCTTGGACGACAACTTGTCCTAGAGAACGCCTTGGAATGCACATTGTCCTCCACAAATTATCATTTTTTTTTTATGTCCCATAAAAGTTTATATACATAAATTGGCAATTTTATTTAAAGTAGTTATCATAGGCTCACCACAATCTCTAATATAAATATTTTGCCATGATAATTTAGGAATGATGTGAAATTTTTGTGTCCTTATCATTACTCAAAAGAAACTGTTTAGAATAATATGCTATGTTTACAATATTTTCACAATAAATTATTAATGATAATTTGTCATTGATAGATAAAAGAAAATGATATCAGTGGTGAACTCAAATTAGAACTAATAATAGATTACTGCCTAAGATTTGTAATGAAATTTTTATGAAAAATATTATTGATGTAACATTATTGAAAGACAAAAAAGGGGAAATAGTAAAATGTAGGTACTGTCTACTCATTTCTTTGTTTTTATTTATTTATTTATTTTTTAATCTTTGTAGCTTTTATATATATATATATATATATATATAAGTTGTTAACAACAATTTAAGTTTTGTAAAAAAATAATTAAATTTCAAAAGGGTTCTCTAAATAATTTTTTAATAGCAATAAACACAACATAATAATAAAAAATGTATATATCTAAAAAAAAAAATTCAACAAAAGTTATATATATATAAAAAAAAAAGATGAACAACTCACGTATGAACAAGAAACTCATTAAAAAAACTTTTTTTTTACATCTAAACAAATTAGAAGAATAAATTTTAAATAAAAAAATATTATTTAATTAAATTTAAATATATAAGCCTCAATTTAAACAACGCATTATGCCCCAAAATTCCTTGGGCTGCGCCTGACCAGCATGAAGCCAGGAGAGAGACAGAGAAAAAAAAAAATTCTAAAATATTAGAATGGAGTAAAATATGTTATTCAAAACACGTCTTTTTCTTTCTTTCTTTTTTTCCGCATTTCACTACCTACGATCTGAGTACTACAGTTTAAAGTATTAGGATTTTCATTTTTATTTTTATTTTTATTTTTATTTTTTAAAATAAAGGATACATCTAAACTGCCAAATTTGAGTTGACAATCGTTCTTGTTGCTGACTCAAATTTTAAATTGAAAGTTAATGATTTGCCACACCAACATTTTTTAATCTAAAAAGTTTCTCCAGTTACATAAGTGATGGTATTAATTTGGCAAAGATTCACACACACTACAGAAAAGCAAGTTACACACACTATTTGAATTTTGAACCCCAAACAAATGGCCAATACCAAACTCTCCCACCAAACTTTCAGTCCAATCCCTGCCGTCCATGTCACCTCCCGCCGACTGAGCCCCACCACCACCAGACTTCACCTCCAATTTTTCAAAAACAAAAGCTTAGCTCTTAAACTTAAAGCAGACCAAAAAAGCTTCATATGGGCCATTGGACTTAGCCTAGTGGACCAAACGGTCAACGCCGAACGGTTAGTGGGTTTTTTATACGATGATCTTCCACATGTCTTTGATGATCAGGGGATTGATCGGACGGCGTACGATGAGCTTTTGAAATTCAGGGACCCAATTACCAAGCTTGACACTCTAAGTGGGTTCCTGTTTAATATTGCTCTCTTGAAGACACTCTTCAGGCCTGAGTTACAGTTGCACTGGGTCAAACAGGTTTGCTTTACTATGATTCTTGTTGTAGTTTATGTTAAAAATAAAGTTAATGGGTGCGTTGACTTAATGGGATTGTTTGTAAAGAAATTTGATTCTGTAGTGCAGACAACAATGAAGATGATGTAGCCTGAATTTTGATTCTGTTAATCCATACTTTCGAATGTGATTCGAAGTTTTAATAATGATTTGGTGTGTCTCAGTGCCTCTCATGATGTTGACTACAAAACTTTAACGTTGGCTACCTAAGTTCAGGAGAGTTCTGTTGATTGATGTTATTTGAGTTAGGATTCTTTGTTTAGTGCACAATGGTTAGCAATTATAGTAATTAACGGTATAGCTACGTGATATGTGGAAATAGATAAATATTAGGCTAAAATATAAAATTCACCTTTTAACTTTCTTTATATTTCATTTCAGTCTTCTAATTTTACTTTTGTTATTTCAGTCATCTAAGTTTCAGATTTATTCAATTAAGGGCTTTCCGTTAATTTTCATTTCAGTCCTCTAAGTTTCAGAAAGTTAGGATTCTTTGTTTAGAGCACAATGGTTAGCAATTATAGTAATTAACGGTATATCTACGTGATGAGTGGGAATAGATAAATATTAGGCTAAAATATAAAATTAACGTTCTAACTTTTTTCATATTTCATTTCAGTCCTCTAACTTTGATTTTGTTCATTTTAGTCCTCTAAGTTTCAGATTTATTCAATTAAGGCCTTTCCGTTAACTTTTGTTAAAATTTTTTGAAAAAAAAAAATCTGGAAAATATTTTTCAATCATTAATTGAATTTTTTTTAATTTAAAAAATTTGATGAAAAATTTATAAAATTGAAAAATTAACCACAACATATAACAAAAGTTGATGGAAAAGCCTTAATTGAATAAACTTGGAAGTTAGAGGATTGAAATGAACAAAAGCAAAGTTAGAGGATTGAAATGAAATATGAAAAAACTTAGAAGGTTAGTTTTGCATTTTACCCTAAATATTATGTAATGGGCCATGTAATATATAAAACATAAAAATTATTTCAAGTATTGTTTATTTAAGAAAAAAAGATTTCTACAAATATTTTTTATTTTTATCTCTACAAATATATCATTCTATTATTTTTTTTGTGTTTGATTAATATTTTTTAAGCTGAATTATATGCTTCTAACTTCTGTTGCAGTGTGTTATATTTGCCTAATATACAACTAAACTTTTTAAGTTTCAAATTTATTATTCAAATTTCTCAACTCTTAAGGAATAAGGAGATTACCATAATAATCAAAACTCATTACAAAATTACTATATTATCTTAACCAAGAGAATAAAATATATACTTTATAATTATTTATTACTCAAACAATAGGTAGGCAAATTCAAATTCATAGCCATGTAGATTTTGTTTTGATATAAACTCAAATTCTTATTTCCAAAAAAAAAAAAATTAAGTATTAACCCAAGCTAAAATTCAACCAAAGATATAAAAAGGAGAGAGAAGACTTTGTGATGGGAAATTTAAAAAAATAAATAATAAATAAAAAAACACAATACCGAAATACATACTAAAAAAAAAACATCAACCTTAATTAGAGTGATAAGAAAGAACCCAAAAAAAAAAAAAAGTTATAAAAATGAATAAAAATACACTAAAAGAAACTATAAAGAGAGAGAGTACTTATAGTTTTGTGTGAAAAAAATATTGATTGAATGGTAGAAATGATATCAAATTTAAACAAAATAAAATGAGAACAAGAAGAGTTAAAATATAAGAAAGAAAAAATGATGAAGGAGGTGTAATATAAAAGTAGAGACTAGTGAGGAGATAAAAAGGTAAAGTGGAAGAAAAAGGTTGAAAGAAGTGTAACAATAGGTGTGGACTGACAGGGAAAAGAAGAGTTTTTTTTTTTTTTTTTTTTTTTTTTTTGAGAATAGAGAGAAGAAAAGTTTAAAAAGAAAAAAGAAAATGTAGAAAATAAGTAGATGATGTGGCCGCTAAACAAAAGTGCAGCAATAATAAATACTAAGCTTTTATTTTAGATATATATATATATATATATATATAGATGTGTATGACTGGTTATAGGAATCTTTTTTCTGTATTAATCTTAGTTTTTAGTTCTCTCTCTTTTTAATACTTTCTTTTTGGAATTTTTTATGACTGCGAGTAAACCACTACTTCTTGTTTTCTGGAATTGCTCTTTTCTTCACCTTCTTTGGCACTATGCATTTGTAAGAAGAAATTAACTCTCTGATTTTTGATCCCACGCCAATGGGTTTGCATTTTTTGTTGTTGTTGTTGTTGTCGTTTGATCTATTAATGGTCATCAATTGATTAATTTCACATTGAATTAAGTCCTTAAATTTTCTCACAAACACCAAGTAATCAAATGTAACTCTATTTTTTCATGTGGACTTCAAGAATCAGTATAATTACGAATGCAACATATGACTTGGTCAATTACTCTGCTTAGGCATAACCTTTTTGTGCATTTTCAAGGAGTTAGTTTAGTATGAACGGTGACTGTAAATTCCAATAGGAGATCACATTATGAAATTACTGTAGACAGGTCTGATTGAGTTGCTATAGACAGGACCTTATGAAATTACTACAAGGTGGACTGCGACCATGAAATTTATCCTTCTGCCATGGAACCCAGAATTGGTCATTACGGGAACCTCTATCATGGGTATCAACCCAGAGACAGGAAAGTTTTGCAGCCATGTGGTAAGGTTCATTCCTCTTACCATATGACAGAAGAACAGAATGTATGGCAAATAAAAAATGTTAGTAATAATAATATTCTTGTAAACTGTAGGATTTTTGGGATTCCATAAAGAAAAATGACTACTTTTCTCTAGAAGCTTTGTGGGATGTGTTAAAGCAGGTACTGGCACTGTCATTACTTGAAATGACATGAGATGATCATCTTTGTGTTTGTGTAATTTAATGCCCCTTCTGATGTGGAGATTGGAACTCTTGCAGCTGCGGATATACAAAACTCCAGACTTGGAATCACCCAAATATCAGATACTGAAAAGAACTGCTAACTATGAGGTTTCTCCATCTTTTCTTAAAGAAATTGTTTCTGCATTTAGTCATTTACCAACTTATGCCTCTGCCGCTACTGTATTGATTTTAATTATCATTACTGAGAAATGACTCATGATATCAGTGTTTACAATGATATTCATGAGCTTACTATATATACAGGAATGTCCAGAAACTATTTCACTAGATTTTCAAATGATTCTACAGGTGAGAAAGTACACGCCATTTATAGTGGTAGAAGCAAATGGAGACAAATTCGCTGGGTCAACTGGCTTTAATGATGTTACTGGGTGAGTGTCTTTAAGAATCCAATTCAGTTGTGCTATTGTGTTGTTGCTCTCTTGGATAACACACATGATAATTCATCTTTCTAGGTACATATTTGGAAAGAATTCCAGATCAGAGAAGATACCAATGACTACCCCTGTCTTCACGCAGGCATTTGATGCTGAACTTTCCAAAGTATCCATCCAAGTTCTTCTTCCATTGGATAAAGATATAAGTAGGTGAGGCTCATCACTTTTATTGGACTCTAAATACCAAAGAAAAAAAAATATAGATTTAGGTATCTGAATTTGTTTTAAAACAATGCAACTGGATGCACTTCATTAGTTAGACAGTAGCAAAAAGATATGATCATTTCAAAATTATTTCATTAAATCTATTCAATAATGTAAGCAGTTCAGCACTAAGCATGTATCTCTGCCCAGTTTACCAGATCCTAATCAAGAAACAATTAGCATGAGAAAGGTAGAAGGAGGTATTGTTGCAGTTTTGAAGTTCAGTGGAAGAGCTACTGAAGATGTTGTTCGAGAGAAAGAAAAAGCACTTCGCTCTTCTCTTATAAATGATGGCCTCAAAACAAAGACAGGTTGTTTGCTTGCACAATACAATGATCCAGGCCGAACATGGAGCTTTGAAATGGTATGATATGGTATCCTAACATTACTTCCTCTATTTTGTCCCGGTATATTATTTAAAAATTATTTCAACCATTTAGATAACCTGAAATATGATTAATTACATTAGTTCCACATGGAACAAAATTAATAAAGAAGTGCAACTGAGAAACTAGGACCCATTTGGTACGTGTGTTTAAACAACAGTTTTCAGCTTTTTTGGAAATATGCATGAGTGAAAAAGTGTGTAGAAATACGTATAATGTTGTTTAAAAACTGAAAACATGTGTTTGAGTTAGCGTACCAAATGAGTCCTAGATGGGAGGCATGGGGCTAGAATGGTGGTATTTAGATTCAAAAAAAAAAAAAAAATCATTTCCTTCATCTGTTTGGCAACCAAGCACAGCGTAAGGAAACCCTTATAATATGTAAAGGCCATCATAAGAGCTTTAATTCTTATAGAAGAAAATGCCTCTGTCCATTTGAAGCTTCATAGAAGCCATCCATCCACCCAAGGAACTTAAAAATGGATTTGAGCTCCTGTCAGCTACTTGAATGAAATATTAACTCAAATTAAGAAGTCTGGATATAGGTTGTAGCTATGATATCTACAAATAGAGCATTCCAAACTCTTTTATTGAGGAAGGAAATAGAAGTGTAGAATGAAGACAAATATAGATGAATTCATGTTTTAACTTAACTTGAGTACCATTTTGTTTCAAGTATAAAGGAAAAACTTGTGTTGATATCCGCTTACCACATTTTTTATATTGGAATTCTGAATCTCCTATGCTAGTGATCTTCGTAGCTACATTCTTATGCTTCATTTTTCTAAGTGTAGTAGGCTTGATCTTATTCCTTTCTGTAAATAGGCCAGTTTTTCTCCTACATGTTTCAATTAATGCAATCTAACATTCAACGAAATTCAAGACTAATCAATTATTCTTCCATGCAAATATCATTACCTCTGATGTTTATTATGATGTCAGATAGAAGTCAGTTTTGTTTTGCTGCTCTTAGGCATGAGCATAAATTGTTAGCCTGTCAAGGGCAAATACTCCTAGATTACCTGGTAATTGGTTTTGGCAAGTGGGTTTAGCTTCGTGTAGGTTTTACTGGCCAAAGGTTAGTCCAAAGGACTCTTCTTTAAAAAGGTTCCCTATGTTAAAAAAAATTTCCCTTAGTTTGTTAAACCAGCTATGTTAATGCAACGGCTAGTTTTATAAAATTGTCTTTCATTAACATTTATTAGTTGCTTACCCCTATGAAAAATGATTACTCAGTTTTTGTGTATTTCCCAATTCCCATACCAATTACCGACACTACTTTATGTAATTTTTGGTGTTTGGTTGCATTGAAGAGAAATGAGGTTCTGATATGGCTTGAGGAGTTCTCTTTGGATTAGTGAATTAAACGTGGCCACCCTTTGACCTGCACTTCAGGTTGATCATTCTTGCCCTTTTTTTTATTTTGGCATGAATTTATCTGGATGAATTGTAATGAAGGAAACAATATAAGCGTAGCTTAACATTATTATAGTTACCCTTCAGCAACCACAGTGTTCTGCATCTTCTCGTTGGGTTCATTATGATCTCAGTTTTCCATTTACTATCTAATGAAATAAACACTATTGTACTTGTAATTCCCTCTAAGATCTGCCAGTTTCCAAACCATGGCAGCGTTCTCCATTGCTATGTGTTATACGCTGTATCATTATTGGACACTAAAAACTAAATACTTCTTTTACTGGTAGGATTTGGAATAATCCAAAGATAAAAATCACATTTCTTTTCTCTGTGGAGTAGGAAATATTTCTTGCTTTTAATTTTGAGCTTGACTTTGTTGTTTCCTTTAGCACTCTAAGAGCATCTTTAATAGTCTATGCAAAAGCAAAATATTCTCTATAATAGAGAATGAGACCAAAAAAAGCCACTCCAATGGATTCTCTATACCCGAAAATAATTTTTGCTCATGAACAGTAGCTCATTAAGTCTGATGGGCTACTGTTCATTCTTCAAATTTTTTTTTAATTATAATAATCAGGTGTTAAATAAAAAAATATTAGAAGATGTGTAGTTGTTTAAAAAAAGAATAAATAATGAATGAAGAAATAATATTTAAATGAGATAGAGAATGGAATAGAGAATCTGTTGGAAAGTGTATTTAAAAAAGTAGGTAGATAAAAGGTAAAAGTCATTGTTCATTCTCCAAACAGTACAAAAATTTGATGAATTTGCTGGAGATGCTCTGCCTAGCTACAGGCCACACCTACACCCATATCCAAGGGGCAACTAAAACTAGCTTTTTTATTTTCTAGACAATGTTCCAAAATCTTCCAATGTGGAATGAATAAAGACTAAAATCTTGTTTCTATTCCGATGAGTCTCCAACTATTAACAACATAGTCTCACCCAACACTTGGGTTTACCTCAAGCACACGTTGCATATCTGGTACAGTCGGTCGGTTTACCAAATAAATCATAAATGCATGTACTAAGAGCATCCACAGCAGCTGTGTTAAAATTTATGTCATTTTGCCATACCAAAGACCTACTTTATTATTTTACCACATCATTTTACAACGTTCCATTTATCAGATGTTTCATCATTCAATTCTATACATTAAAATAATATTTATTACATATTAAAATAATATATTATCTTCTCCCTATCATCACCATCAACAACAACAACCCACACCTGCAGATCAACCGCCACAGCCCACAACCATCGGCCACCCCCATAGATCAACCACCACCACCAATATCAGCCATTGCTACCAAAAAAAAAAAACTCAAGCAAACACTACACAGCCACAAACCACCGACCACCCCCACAGATCAACCACCACCATCAATATCAACCACTACTACCAAAAAAAAAAAAAAATGAAACTCAAACAAACACTACACAGCCACAACCACCGGCCACCCCCACAGATCAACCACCAACCAAGCCACAAATCACATTTCACACAACCCAAACACACGAAATCTAGCAAACAACCCCCATGATGCCCATGCCAATGACCAACAGATCTCCTAGCCGATGACCCATGCCGGTCAGAGACCCATGAACCCACCAAATCACAAAATCAAATCACCCCACTGGAATCAAACCACAAAACCCACCAAAATCATATCACACTTGCCGAACGACCATCACCGAAACCCACAAAATCAACCCAGACTCACACTTGTTGAATAACCGAACCATGAAATCACGAACAAGGACGATCCACCATCACCCACGAAATCAACTTGGCCCACAAAGAAAGATCAACAATCAAAGAAAGAGAGGGAGACACGGACAGAGATGGAGAGGCAGAGAGAAAGAGAAAGAGAGAAGAGAAAAGAATAAAGTAAAGAGAGAGGAGAGAGAAAAGAGAATAAAAAACTAATAAAACTTATACAATTTTCGTCTGTACTGTTGCAAATTTGCAACGGTACTGTTCATATGTGGCATAATTTTTGGCATTTGGAACATATAATAAAGCTCCGTTTTTGTGTTTGGTGTGCCAAATGTGCCAAAAATTTGGCATTTGGCACATTTAGCACATCTAATGCGGGTGCTCTAATACTATAGTGCATGTGAACTGTGAAATTTTTACTACTAAATTTTCAAGCTTTCCAGGATTCCACTTTCTTATAACTGTGGTTCCTCTCCTAGCATTCTATATTTCCTTCTCTAAATATAAAATACTATATGCAGATGTTTGGATGGGTTTTTTCTTCACTTTTTTAACAAGAAGGTCTCAGTTAAAAAATATTGTTGAAAAAAAAAAAAAAGACATTTACAAATTAAGTTACAAAACTCTTGGCTTTAATTGATTAATTCATATTTAAAAAAAGAATAGCAATATGACAGATATTTTATGAAGTTTCTAATCAAATTTAAAAAAGAGGGATGCTACAGCCACAACTATTTTACAATATTTTTACAAAATGTTGATATAGAAAATTTTTTATTAGTTTTCATCTAGGTCTACAATTAATATCATTTTTTTATTTACTAATAATCACCCACCACATTAGTAGTTTGTAAATTTTTTTGTAAAATGGTTCGTATCTCTAGCATTATTCTTTAAAAAATAATAATTAAAAAGTTGTACATAAAAAAAAAATGTATTAATTAAATAACTTTTAGGAAAAAAAATGAAATGCGCAATAATCTTTCTCCCTCTTTCTTTTGAAATTTTATTGGCTTGTTTAAATATTGTTAATCTCACTTAATTATTAATGTTTCTTTGCATTAATTCTTGATCTGCATTGTGGGCCGAAAGAACGGAGATACGGAGTGGATAAACAGCTTAGCACATGGACACATGGAGGAATCTTACAGCCATGTGGGAGAATGAGATTCATCATGTGACCAAGCCGCACCTCATGAACTCTGAAAATGATAACAAGAATTAACATAAATACCACCAGGCCTTCTAGCCCAGGTGGTACCGGTCTCCTAGTGACCTTACAGCTCAGGGGTTCTATCTTCTGCATAAACACTTATCCAGTACCAAAAAAAAAGACTACTTATTCAAATACCAAACTCTAGAGTGTAAAATTTAAATGCTGAAACGTCAAAATGTAAAATCTAAACATTTCTAAATTTTAAAAAGTAAAATTTATATTCTGAAACTTCAAGATGAAAAATCCAAATACTCTCAAACTTTAGGAATGTAATTTGCAATTTTTCCAATTCTTTATTAGTTTGGTTACCAAACCGGTGTAATAATTTGAAAAGTGATTTATCATTATTACAGTTTGTTAAACATACTAAGCACTAAAATGATTTTCCATTAAACTATTTATTGCAAAAAAAATCTATAGCTAAAGCTCTACATAAACTGCATCTCAACAATCTCAAACTAGTAAGTCTATCTTTAGGTTTAAGTACTCATTCATTTATTACCTATGGTGTGAAACAAGATGTGACTTATTGTTCGTTTATTCATTATCTATGCCAAAGTTCTGAAAATACACCATTTTCTTTGCTTGCACCTTGTTGACAATAGAGCAGTATTTTTTTTTTTTTTTTGCTACTTTTTTTTTTTTAATAATTCAATAGTGGATAGTTACAATAGGAGAAGGGATTTAAACTCTGGACATTTTCACTGAAAACACTAAGAAGTGTCAGTTGAGTTACAAAGCTCTTGACAAGAGTAACATCTATTGGTTATAATTGACATAAGAGGTTCAAATAACTCACACAAACTAATTAGACATTTATTTATTTTGAAAAAATAAAGGCAAAATTATATTATAAAATAAAAAAATTAAGACACACAACCATCTTTTATTTGACAAAATGATTTTTGTAGGGGGTCGGTTTGTTTGCACAAAAGCCAACGGACCCTTAGCCCATGGGGATGGGATAAAGAAAGAAAGGTTCAGGCCTAGTCCAAGATACCGAGAAGGGCTAACCAAGCACCATGGAAGAGCAAGGTCCAAGCCATCTTAGGGACCGTGGACTCCATCCCAACGATGGCCTTCACTACAATTTGGTTGCTAGTCGAGGAGACACGACCTCAACACTCGACCGACGATGTAAGCAAGCAAGGAAAGAACCAATGGAGGGCTATAGTCCAACAGAAATATACCTGACAAACCAGAAGGGATAGCGCCTAAATCCAGCAAAAAAGAAATTAACCTATAAATTAATTGTGCCGATCATTTAGCCCATCCTTGATATTTTGATCCACGCAATATTCTTATCAAAAAAAATTTAAGAGTTTACCAAAATTAAAAAATAAACAAAAAATATATTAAACATTTTTAAATGTATCTGGCCCAGTCAAGACTCAACAAATCTTGGAGGACATCTTTGTCCTAGAGAACGCCTGTGCCTTGGACTTGTAGTCCCTGAAATTTGTTTTGTTAGCTCTCTTCTGCAATGGTATCAAAAAAGAAATTGGCATGCACATAATCCTTTACAAATTATCATTTTTTATGTCCCATAAAAGTCTTATATATATATGGACAATTTTATTTAAAGCAGTTCAATGGTCATGCATGAAAAGATGAAATAGAAAAAGTAACCGAAATGAATGAGTGACAAAATATTTATAGACATGATTGCAGCTGTTCAAATGTGTACAAGGTGAATAGGGCGGCTCCACATAGAGTCTTAGGTGTTCACAGGACCTGGCCTAAAAAAAAAAATTATTATGTATAATTTTAAAAATTTATGAATTTTTTATCCTTAAAAAATTTAGTGACCATCCTAAATTTTTTTAGGTCCAACATAACTAAACTTTGACAATAAACTTGGTTGTAGACTAAAACTACAACTTCATTCAATATTTTTTTATTGAGTGTAAATTTTGACAAATCCACCATTTAATTGCATTTTCTTCTTATATCCTCTATACTTGCAAAATTTCAAGAAAATCAAATATCAATAGTCATCAAGCAAATGTTTAAATTTTTAGTTTTTGTAGTTTAAAATTATACATATAAAATAAGTTTATGGATTGAATAGTAAAAAACACCCGATTGGCATGAAATTTGTTCAAATGTGTACAAGGTGAATAGGGTGGCTCCACATAGAGTCTAGGGTGTTCACAGGACCACCCTGATCTGAAAAAAAAAAAAAAAATTATTATATATAAATTTTAAAAACTTATGATTTTTTATCCTTAAAAAATTTAGTGACAACCCTAAATTTTTTTAGGTCCAACGTAATTAAACTTTGACAATAAACTTAGTTGTAGACTAAGGCTACAACTCAACTCAATATTTTTTTATTGGGTGTGAATTTTGACAAATCTACCATTTAATTACATTTTCTTCTTATATCCTCTATACTTGCAAAATTTCAAGAAGATCAAATATCAATAGTCATCAATCAAATGTTTAAATTTTTAGTTTTTGTAGTTTAAAATTATACATGTAAAATAAGTTTATAAATTGAATAGTAAATAATATCCGACAGGCATGAAGTTTGACATGTATTTTAAGAATATAAAGAACATACAATTTAATTGTTAGATTTTCAAAATATGTAGCAATGTTAATTTGTTTAGTAAGAGTTGTAGCATTAGGCTACAACTAAGTTTGTAGCCAAACTTTGTCCTTAAACTTTGATCCTCTTAATAATATATTAGGTCCTTACAAATAAAAAGAAAATTTTCAAGAAAAAATTTATTTAACTAAAATTTTGAAAGATATGTGGCTTGCAATATTGATAATGAGACTATCATGTAACAATTTCAAAATAAGAAAATTTGTGAAAAGAAATTGTAAGACTTTATGTGTTTGCATATAAAGTTCTTTTTTTATTAGATTTTGTTAATTTAAGTTTTTTAATAACTACCCTCAAAAAAATTCCTAAAGCCGCCATTGTGAATAGTTATATTGTTCTAGAAAAAGATACATAATATATAGATATAGACACATTGTTCTGGATGAAAAAATAATTAAATATTGGAATTGAATAGGCACAGCCCACATAAGCGTCGAGGATGCTCTTGCGCCCGAGATCTAATAATGACTGTGATTTTCATATCAACGAGTACATGAGAATACACAAGCATGAAGTGAGAAGAGAATAAATATTTAGGATCTGTTTGAGATCCACTTATTTTACTGAAATTAAAAACTTTTGCGGAAAGTACCGTAAATAAAGGTAAAAGTTGGTTGAAATAGTATAATGTGACTCATGAATAGTACTAAAAAATGCAATGGGACCCATGAATAGTAGCAAAAATAAACTGAATAGTAAAATAAATTGGCTTTTTAAGCTGAAGTCAAACGCACACTAAATGTGTGTTCAATTAACTTTTAATTTTATCTGCAGTATTTTCAGTAAAAAAATTTTAATTTCAACAAAATAAAGAAATTCTAAACAAAACCTTAGAAGAAGAAGGGAAAAGAAAGAAAAGGTTGAGAGTTGAAAGGAATAAGAAAATTAAGAGAGAGAGAGAGATGTTTTATTTTTTATTTTTTTATAGAATGAAGTAAAATACACAATTCTAAACATGCATTTTCTAGAACCTGAAAAAAGTGTTAAACACCTCTTTTGTTTTTTGTTTTTTGTTTTTTTTCCCCGCATTTTACTATCCGCGAACTAAGTAGAGAAATACAATTTGAGTAAAGATGCCAAACACGCTATAGTTAGAGAAATAGGATTTTTATTTTATCTTTTAAAATAAAGGATACTTCTAGTAAAGCTAACTTTTTTTGATAAAAAAAATTTGATAACATTTTTTTTTTCTTTTTTTGCTTTAAGCCAAATTTTTTTACCCCTAAATGTGGACTATGGAGCTAGTAAAGCTAACTTTTAAGTTTTACTTATCACTCTAGCTATATCTCAGCTTAATCTCCAACACCTTTCATCAATTCATGCCAATTTTTTATTAACTAAATTTCACAATAACTTATCATTAAAAAACACTTTACGATGCTGTATAACATTTTCCTTTTTTTTTTTTTTTTTTTTTTGATTGGAACATTTTCCTTTTTTATACTTAGCAAACTTGTTCTTCTAGTTCTTAAACATTTTTTTACCTATTATTAACAATTTGCCACGTCAAATTTGCTGTGTGTTCAATTGTCTATAACTATAAGCTTAGATCTCTAGTTACACATAAGTGAAAGTATTAATATGGCAACTGGCAAAGCAAAGCACAACCGTGGGATTTCCCGAGAGGACCGACGAACCCACACTGTTCTGAGAAAAGTCAAAATCAACATTTCAAAAACAAAAAAAAATCAAAACTGGATAGCGCCGCCTTGAAGGGTAAAAATTTATAAATAAAAGAAAAAATTAAAATTAAAATTAAAATTAAAATCTTAAAAACGCGTAGTCTTCGCGGCTTTCCTCTACGGCTTCTAATAAAGTTTGTTTTGTCTATTCTATCAATGGCTTTTGTTTGTTTTGGCATTATCTTCTCCACCACCTCTATAAATTTATTCCCACCTCACACCTCGGCCTCGCACAACCTCAACATCCAATAATTTTTTAAAAATTAGTTTTATCTTACCATTTTTCCAAACCTTTTTTTTTTATTTTAAATTATTACCATTTAATTTAATCTCTCTCTCTCTCGGAGGTCTCTCTTTTTGTCTTTCCCTTTGGTTGCCCTGGGGAGTTTTCTACGATCTCTGGTGGGATTCGACGTTCAAGGTCTGTTTTTTCGATCTGGGTTTTGTTTCATTTTGCTATTTCTATCTTTGTATGCATGAAATTTTTGTAATTTTTTTTGGAGTTTTCCTCTCTTTTTTATGGTTTTTTTCTTGCTACTAACTTGGTCAGATTGTTGAAAATTCTGGTCTTTGATGTGAATTTTGATCTGGGTTTGTTAAAGTCTTTTTCTGCTCTTGGTTTCGATAGATGTGTGCAAAATCTATTTTTTGAGGTGGGATTCTGATCTGGGATTGATGATTGATAGCTTAGTTTGATGTATGTATTTAAATTTTGAAATGATGGGTTTTGCAATATTAAAAAAGATAAAAACAAGAAATTTTGTATTAATGTTGCAATGTATGTATTTCAATTTTGTAGATTTAGATTTCTCAGAGAGGACCCACTTTTTAGAAACTCCATTTAGAACCCTAAATTCAAAATTTTGACTACCATTTCTGATCAAATTTACTATTGAAAGACTGATCAAGTATCTTGGAACATCTTTGTATAATTCTTATCTTCTTTTGAAATGTTCATAATGTGTGCTTAGAATTGATTGTAAATATGATTTTTTTTTTCCTGGTATTTGATCTCACCCAATCGTTGAATGTCTAGCAGGAAAGAATGACGGAGACAAAATCAAACGTGTCCTTGAAACCGTCATCATCATCGCGAAATCTCCCTGATTTCAAAAAATCAATTAAACTAAAATATGTGAAGCTTGGTTACCATTACCTCATCACCCATGGAATGTACCTCTTCATCACCCCTCTCGTAGTCCTAATTGCCGTGCAGCTCTCAACATTTTCATTCCAAGATCTTTATGATCTTTGGGAGCATCTCCAATACAATCTAATCTCCGTGATCATTTGCTCAACTCTCCTTGTTTTCTTGTCCACCGTGTACTTTGTCACTCGTCCTCGTCCTGTATACCTTGTCAATTTCTCTTGCTACAAGCCTGAAGAGTCTCGGAAATGCACCAAAAGGATCTTCATGGATCAATCTCGGCTGACTGGTACATTTTCAGAGGAGAATCTTGAATTCCAAAAAAAGATCCTTGAGAGATCTGGCCTTGGTGATTCTACTTACCTGCCGGAGGCTGTTTTGAATATTCCTCCAAATCCCTCCATGAAAGAAGCTAGAAGAGAAGCTGAGGCTGTGATGTATGGTGCTATTGATGAGCTTTTTGCCAAGACCTCTGTCAAGCCCAAAGACATTGGCATTTTGGTTGTGAATTGCAGCTTGTTCAATCCGACCCCATCTCTTTCTGCCATGGTTATCAATCACTACAAGCTTCGGGGTAACATAGTTAGCTACAATCTGGGTGGGATGGGTTGCAGTGCAGGTCTTATTTCAATTGCACTTGCTAAAGATCTTCTTCAGGTCCATCCCAACTCCTATGCATTGGTCATCAGCATGGAGAACATCACTTTGAATTGGTATTTTGGAAATGACAGATCAAAGCTCGTTTCGAATTGCTTATTCCGAATGGGAGGAGCAGCGATACTACTTTCTAACAAAAGCTCTGATAGAAGAAGATCCAAATACCAATTGGTACATGCTGTTCGTACCCACAAGGGTGCAGATGACAAGTGCTTTGGCTGCGTCACCCAAGAAGAAGACTCCAATGGGAAGGTTGGTGTTACGTTGTCAAAGGATCTTATGGCAGTCGCTGGTGATGCCCTGAAGACCAACATCACCACTTTGGGGCCTCTTGTTCTGCCAATGTCAGAACAGCTGCTATTCTTTGCTACATTGATTGGGAAAAAACTATTCAAGATGAAGATCAAGCCTTATATTCCAGATTTTAAACTAGCTTTTGAGCATTTCTGCATTCATGCTGGAGGAAGAGCTGTTTTGGATGAACTGGAGAAGAATTTGCAACTATCTGATTGGCATATGGAACCATCAAGGATGACACTCCACCGATTTGGCAACACCTCAAGCAGTTCTCTGTGGTATGAATTGGCTTATACAGAAGCAAAGGGAAGAATGAAGAAGGGAGATAGGACATGGCAAATAGCTTTTGGTTCAGGGTTTAAATGTAACAGTGCTGTTTGGAAGGCTCTAAGGACCATAAACCCAGCAAAGGAGAAGAGCCCTTGGATGGATGA
This sequence comes from Quercus lobata, assembly GCF_001633185.2. NCBI lineage: Eukaryota > Viridiplantae > Streptophyta > Magnoliopsida > Fagales > Fagaceae > Quercus > Quercus lobata. The sequence goes on from NC_044905.1 coordinate 87,061,144, forward strand.
AATTCATAGGTTCCCAGTGGATGTTCCAAAGATATCGGCAATCTAATGAAAAAAAAAATGGTGAATTTTGGCACATGGTGTTGGCTTTCGCGAATGGTGAAATTTTTTTTTTCTTTCTTTTAACTGAGGTGTTGGATTCATTTCTACTTTTCATATCTAGATTTGGGGACTTGATTGTGCTTGTACGGCTGTGGAGTGGTAGTCTTGGGATGAAAGGACATTTGCATATTTTTATTGGATCAATTGATATTCATGGGGCAAATTATGTTTTTGGTATTCTCTTAGGATCTAAGATTGAAATTAGAAGTTGGTACTAATTATTTCTAGTAATAACATCTTTGACTTATGCATTTTGTCCCTACTTGCATCTTCGCTAAGTTTTTGCTTTGTTACATCGCCATATGTAGAACAACTTGAAAATTGGATTTTACCTTTTACTAAAAGACCTACCCAACACTAGTACTTGCAGTTATATTTGATAAAAACCGGCTTTTGTATGTTGTGAGTTGTGTGATATTAAACCCGGGTTCCCACTCCCTGTGTGTGTTCAGTCCGTGTCTTTCTCAAGAAAAAAAAAAAAAAAAAAAAAAAAAAAAAAAAAAAAAAAAAAAAGGCATGCATTGCATCCATTTGCACAGTGCTGTGCGCAGTGGGAAAGCATTCTCATAGGCCACAGACTGGGCATTGGCTACTGGCTAGTGAGCCTCTTCATGCAATGTTTCTCTTCCTCTTGTTACGGCTTTCACATCTCACGCCCTTCATATCCTTTTTTAAATCTAATTGCGGCTAGTCAACTTCAAAATTCTTCTGCATTCACTAGCTATCGATCTCTATTTTTTTTATTTTTTTTAAGTGCTGTGGTGACTCGTTTTTTGCACCAATGAGTCACTGTTCACTATAGCCTCGGTGACCCTCTTCATTATGTTGTTTAATATTTTTTTATTTTTCATTTTTTGATGAATAAATAAGAAAGCTTGCAGGTGCGGTCACTATCCTCAGGCCCCCTTAAACCTTATTCATGAATGGCATAGAACCACCCGCATAATAGTAGGACTTGCCACTATTCGAACACTCAATCTCAGACTCTCAAGATGATGGTCATAAGAGTTTCTTGACCACTAAGCCACTTCTATGGGTGATTGCTTAATACTTTTTATTATCTATGCTCATCTCTCTCTCTCAACCAGTGCCCATGTATCCAAAATCCTTCTAGAGCATCAACTCCCAATTCCTTAATCAGAAATTGGCATGCCATTGAACATGGATGTGGATGACTTTGATGGAGTTTGGTAGCAGTGGTGTGGTTGTTGCGGGTAGGCTTCTCGGTCAAGAGGGAGAAAGCCATCAAGGATTCAGTCGTAGAACATGTGACTTACGGGTGGAGGAAGGTTCGGCGATGAGGGAGACCAAGAAGTAATTCAATAGTGATGGATAGCAGAGTCTGTGTGGATGACTAGGATGTTGCTCATGGGCGACTTTGAACGGCATAGTTTGTATCGGTTTCGTGGAGGTTGACGATGCCAGTGTGTGGTGCCTAGGACGGTTGAAACCAGTTGGATAAATTCTTTTTATACAAGTAAAAAAAAAAATGGTTGGATAATGTAAAATATAAACAGAATAAATAGAGATGAGGAAAGGATAGAGAGATTAATGCAGGCCCATCTAAAAAGTTAGATAGTTAAAATAGAAAGAAAAATAAAAAAGTTATCTCTACTTAATTTGACAAAGTGTGCATACTATTCCTATCAAAAAAAAAAAAGTGTGCATACTATTTTATTACACATTAGCTCCTGATTCGAACGAACTGATGGTGCTTTAAAATGTTAAGACCTTGATGGTGAGGCCTTTACCGCAGTCCGCAGAAGGCAATAGAAAGTGAAATAGTGGAATCTTCTGTGAAACATTTCCATAAAGCGCATGATTTATCAAGGACTACATATGAACTCTCACATCACCAAGGTTAGACATCAACATTAACAAAATGATAATATGAAACCTACACCCACAGCAAATGGTATCGTAAGTTCAACGTGAATCAGGCAATTACACGATTTCAATATATTATCATCATATGAGAGATTAAAGCTTCCATTTAGCGTTAGCCAATTCCTGCTGACTAATCTGTGCAAGATAAATAATCGAGCAAAAACAATACAATGGAACAAACAGATGCAATCCAAATGTCCCAAAGGAATTCGAATTAAAAATAGCAATTGATACTACACAATACCCGAATGTCTAAAAGTCAGCCTAAGATTTAAATAAAATGTCAGACAATGACATTATCCACAACACATATAATCAGAAACATAACTAGTTCAGAAACAAGGAGATCAAGCATGAACAATAATGATTTGAACACACAATTGGAGACCCTGCTTCCAAAGAAAGAAGAGAACAGAAATCCATGACTCAAGTACCACGACGGAGCATCTATTCCTAGAAAGTTGGCAAATGTAAGCAGCCATAATCCATTTGTAATCTAGTCCTTGGATGACTTGTTGATAAGTGATTTGTGGATGTGAGGGATCACACCTCCACCTGCAATGGTTCCTTTGATGAGAGTATCAAGTTCTTCATCACCTCGGATTGCAAGCTGCAAATGCCTGGGAGTGATACGTTTGACCTTGAGATCCTTACTTGCATTGCCAGCCAACTCCAACACCTCTGCAGTCAAATACTCTAAGATTGCTGCAGAGTAAACTGCAGCTGTTGCTCCTACTCTCCCACTAGATGTGGTCCTTGACTTCAATAGACGGTGGATCCTACCCACTGGGAACTGCAATTATTCATTCCAGAACAAATCACAAAAGTCAGAAAACACAGAGTATACTTTCCAATAGCATCCCAATGTCTAACATCAGTACCTAATGATTAATCCATCAAAAACAAGTCCCTGCTTTGGTTTCAAATTCCACCATCTCAGAAGTCAAACTAAGTTTCATAATAAGTAAAAATTGGTTGACAAATTTTTGATATGTTGTCACCACAAATTACAACACTATTCAAGCAAACATTAAAGTGACCACAAAGTGAAGAAAGGAAGAGAACAGGCAAGCAGTCCATGTAAAAAGCAGCTGAAAGGATAGTTGCCTACATTAAATACGAGCAAACCTAACCACTCAATAATGTTAGTTTCAGCTTGTCTACTATCCAGCATTGCATTATTTTCTTGGACAGTTAAAAACACAGCACCAATCCTTTCCCCAATATCCAGAAGAAGCAAAAGGGACTAGAGTAAAAAACCTAAGCCCACCTCCAACAACATACACTGATCTGCCAAGCCTAACTCAATTCAAGTAGGCCCATGAGCTCTAGCTCATATTGCACATCCTCCCCCATTTAAATACAGGGTGGAGAGCAAACTAGTGGGCATGTTTAACTCAAATTTTATAATAATAAGTGTCCTAGGTTTCTCAGGATATTACTTAGTTTATATGCATAAAGTCAATCAAACCTCAGTCCGCGTCAAGGACTACACATTAGCCACAAAACCAGCATGATGCAAATAAAACTTATAACAAAAAATTGTTGCCAAGGTTCTGCGGATATGTATATATAAAATAGGTAAAAATAATTTTATTGCGATGAGACTAATTCATGAAGAAATACACTAAGTAGCCTAAAGAATTACAAACAGAGAAAATATCTGCATACGAATAGACTGAAAGATTGAACAAAGTTAGTACCCGAAGCAAAAGACATGACACATAATCACCATTAATGACATGGCAAAGAAACACATGCAATGATATTGTTATTCTTCATTCTTACAATCCTCAAGTACAAAGATGTAAACCGTTGTACTCATTTCAAACAGTGTATCACATCTGCCTTACTCGTTACAAAATCATCAAGCCATGCAAATCAAATTTTGAAATTAATAACTCAAATATCATACGGAGCCACCAAGTACAGAAGCCACCATCAAACCGCATAAAACTGAGGCACCTACTACCTTATAGAAGTCATCAGTACTTCTCAAAAACCATAAGCATGTATAACAGGTCAATCTCACCAACAATGGGACTGTTTCTTTTAATAAATTCAAATGATACTCTTAGCTCAACCAATCTTCCAACGAGTAATGCTTTGATTATAAAAAAAAAAAAAAAAAAAACATTATTTACATAGGGGCGGGCTCCCCTCCCGTTATAACATCTCCAGTTCTCTCATGTTTTTACACCAATGAAAGACACGTGGCAAGCAACAAATCCTAAGGTTAGAAAAATTACACGTCAAATACCACTTTTTTCTCTCAATTTTTTGTCTTTCTTTCTTCTTTGCATCTTTCTCCATCCCCACCCTAACGGACCTCACCTACCTGAGCATCAGATGCGTCCAAATTGGCAGATCGGAACTTGATGGCAATGGGTTTGGGCTAAAACAGTGGGCTTCACAGCTAAGATTGGCATAGCAAAACAAGAAACCATTGCTGTTTGGATTGACAAGGTGGGTTTCATGGATATGCCGCTATGAGCATCGAGGCTCATTCTGGCAGAGGCGTGTGAAATTGAGGTCCCCCGGCGAGCTCGGGGAGGTGAGACATCGGGTTTGATATGGATATCTGGCCGTGGGAGTTCCGATGGGTTGTGGGTTTGGCATGAGACTTCTGAATATGCTTTGAAAGCTATGAAAGAATCAGCCATGGAAGCTTTGAAAGCTTCCTCTCCTTCTTCAAAGCTTTGAAAGCAGCCATGATATTCTTCTCTAATCTTTTATTCCTTAATTTTTTTTATTCATTTATCCATTCAAATCACAATTCAAATCACAATTAATAAAACCCAAATCAAAGACCCAATTCATTGTTCTGTTCTCCATCAAAAGTTGTTCCCATCAAACTTTGAAGCTCTTGAAAGAGTTCTTGAGCTTCCTAGATATGGGTCTGGAGTGGCTGGTCATTTTGCGATAGTGGAAACCATCAAAATATGATTTTGAAGGATCATTTTTCGTAACAGGTGATTGAAGCAAACCCAGAAAAGTTTTATTGAAAACTGAAAAGGGTTAAAAGGGAGAGAAAATTATGTGTCTTATTTATAAGCTTAGGATTTGTTGCTTGCCACGTGTCTTTCATTGGTGTAAAAACATGAGAGGACTGGAGATATTATAACGGGAGGTGAGCCCGCCCCATTTACAAAAGCCTATATGACAAGATATGCATATTTTGGATTGCAATAGTATAGTTATTCACGCTAATCTTCATCATAACATAGATTTGCCCTACTATTTGGACATCTACTCAGCCAAACATGCCATGACTCGATTGAAAACAATGGTAAAGGAAAACAGCTATTAAAAATATATAAAAAGGCTTTTACACAAAGATTTATTATTATTTTTTCAAAAGTGTAAGCTACACGCGAACCCATTAATGCCTTTTGAAGCCACGACGGCACTCTCCAGCCACAATTGTGAGAGAAGAAAACGGATTAATCAAATATCACAAAGCTATTTGCATACACATCACAAATGATAGACTAATAATAGACTTCCAAAAACAAAAAATAAATAAATAAACCCCTTAAAAAAGAAAAGAAAAACGTTACGAAAAGAATTTTAAGGGAATTTTAAATGTTCCACGTTCCAACAACAAACCCTGTTTGGTTCCTACTAAAAACAAAAGCCAGCAAATTTTCAAATTTTATATATGTTATATTATATCATATAATTATGTTTTGCTGTTTAGTCCCCAAGGAATGAAATATCAGCAAACCCAAGTCATAAAAAATCAGTCATCAAACAATCTCTACAGTATTTTTCAGGAACCAAGCCAAACAGTGCACAAAGCAAAACAAAGCGTCCTAATTAGGGGGGGAAGAGAAAGTATAAAATTGAAAGAGAAAAACAGAGAGAGAGAGAGAGAGAGAGAGAGAGATCTGAAGAGTGAAGAGAAGAGAGGAGAGAGGACCTGAAGGCCAGCACGAGAGGAACGAGAGATGGGTTTCTTCTTGCTGTCTTTGTCCTTGTTGGCCGCTGCCCCCTTCCCCATAATCAAACCCTTTGCGCCCTTTCCCGACATCTTTCTTCTTCCTTCTTATTTTTCCCGCCAACCCCTTAAGGTTTTTAAGAAAAAAGATTTGATTTGTTTAAGGAAAATTGGACGAGGTAAATTGGCTGGGATGGGAGAGCAAACACAGTCGGGGGTACTAGGAGAGAGAGAGAAGAGGGGTTTCAGTTTCGGTTTGGTTTTGTTTTGAGATCGAGAGAACTGAGAAAGGTTGCTTCGTTGCTGCTGACTAATGATATGTCATATATATATATATAACCGGGTACTACTGCCCCAGCTTCCAGAGGGTTTTGTTTTATTTATTCAAGCCACGCCACGGCTTTTACAAAACTAACCCTATTCTTTTCCGCTTATTTACGATACCATACTCTGCTGTTACGCCATCGGCCTATCCAATACTATCTCCTTTTTCTTTTCTTTTTTCTTTTTTCTTTTTCTTTTTTTATTGGAAAAGTAAAATAGTTGACCCAGACCCCTCGAACTTCGTAATCCTACTGTGTCACTGCTTACTTATTTTCCGACGTTTTAGGGTTTGGCTTACATTTTTTTTTTAAGTGAATTTTTTTTTAAATGATAAATTACTATATTATTTATTAATTAAATAAAATGTAAAAATTAAAGTCAACTACAATTTATCATTGTATATTTAAAAATAACAAAAAATATTCAATTAAAAAAGTATTAGAGGTAAACTAAACCCCTTCTTAAAAAACCTTTTTTTTTTGTCTTTTTTTTTTTAAGTTTTTTGAATCAAAAATATTCAAAATTATTTCTTGATTTTTTATTAAAAAACATTTTCTAATTAATGTTGTAGAGGTAAAGGGCCCAAAATCATATATTGGGTTTTGGGCTTCACCCAAGACAATTGACAAGTCCGAGGAGAGGTAAATAGTTGTTAGGGGATCCCCAGTTAATGTCTCATAAGCAAGGAATGAAAGAAAGATAATTGGAGAAGGAATACCTCCTCGGATACAACGAATGTAGCTTAAGTGTGTACTCTATCAATTAGAGGGACCCTCCAAAAGGCTCTAACGATAGGAATGTGCCTCATAAATATACACAAAAGAAGGAAACACAAAATATCTAAGGAAAAGCTACTACCACTGCATTAAATGCATTGCAGCTACTTTTCTGACCACGTTTATATGGAGAAGACCTCTGAATAGTGCTGCCTTGATTACCACAACTCACATAAAGCTGAAAGGGGCGTCTAATGAGACGGGCACTCAAGTAGAAACTCAGATGATCAACAAGTGTAGGATCAAGATGGCTCAAAAAGGGCTATATAATGTGAGAAACCCTCCATGAGAAGGGGATCGGAAAGTAGAGAGAAAAAATAGTATAGCAATCTAAATTATTCTAATATTCTAGAATGATCGTTATATACAGATTTAACCTCCTCAAATTGAAATTTTATTGATATCAACATCATTTATTTGTTTTTGATCGCCATGCGATTCAATACTAGCCGCTGTCTAACTCATTAGGACCTAGTTCTTTGACCCATTATTTACAAATTCATTGTATTGGGCTCATTGGACCAAGACTCCACACATTTTGGGCTTGGGCCTCAAACTGTGACCCTACAAATGTCATATCCATTAATACATTTTTTTTTATTTTCTTTTTTAAGGAATACTTTTTAAATATTTATTTATTGTTGGAGAGAGAAAAAATAGTATTTAAATAGAATAGATAATGTGAATTTTTTTTTAATTTTTTTAAATAGTCCCTGCAAATCTAAAACTCTTTACCTCCAAAACTCTTTATCTTACCTCCTAGCTTAGTTGTCAAATCGTAAATCGTATCGTAGATTGATTTTTGATTTTTGATTTTTTTGTATCGTGTATCGTATCGAATCATGTATCCTAAGATATACAAACACCTAATAAAATTATAAAATAATTATAGATATACATATAAAAAAGGTATATTTATTATAAATTTAAAATATATTCAACTAATGACCAATTTAATCATTACTCATGTAATAAAATTTAACAAAACTAACTAAATAAATCAAATTAACTTATGTTTATAACATGCACATTCAAATTGACTAAACTCAGAAGTAATACATGATATATGAACCAAAATAATAATATCTTTTAATCATCTTGACTAATCAATTCCATCTAAATCAATGTTATCATCTTGTTCAACATCTTGCAAAATCATTTTTTCATAGACATTTTCTTTATTATTATCAACATTTACTCTCTTTTTTTTTTGTTTTTTTATTCTAATAATTTATTCTTTATATTTTCTTTCTTGGCATTATAGCTTTTTAGACTCAAAATAATAATAACAAAATAAAAATAATTATATTTTCATTTAATACATTATTAATAGTATAGAAAATAAATTTGCACATATGAAAGTGAGTGTTATGAGTATAATCTAAATTTTGTAGAAGAAAGAGAAGGGAGGAAAAAAAGCTCATGGACTTGCTATTTTATTAGACTCAATTAAGTTTCCTAATAATTTTGTATTAACAAAGTCTAACAACTTGTTTAAATCAAATAAAATCACAAATTTTAACAAAAAAACTCATTTTAAACTCACATGTTTATGTATCGTACGATATGATTCATATAATACGCACTGTGGGGCCCAATAATTTGTGGCCCTGGCCCATTTGTTCATTGGGGCCCAAGGCCCGAGCCGAGGAAGGTTGTAGCCCAAGCTCAGTAATATAAGTACAGAATAGTTTTGGGACACAGCCGGGGATGATTCAGTCCTCGGCATGTCCGAGGTCTCACTGGAAGGAAGGGCAAAAACGGTATAGGAGCAGTTTGAAAAAATCTAAAAATATCTAGGTCAACAGAGAAGGATACGCTGGAAGGCATAACGACCAGGGAAATCTTCCCTTATTGCTATTCAATGCTCTGCACCTGACAGAGCCATACTCTCTAGCTTTTACAACCACCCCCAACCACTCTGGATATGGGCTGATGGGACAAGTATTAGTCTTGGAAAAGTCGATCCTACACGTGGACGAAGGATAAGGAACACATGCGAGTATAAAAGGAAAAGTAAGCAATCCAGAACGTGGCTGGGAAAAATGGCCAAAAACCAAAGCCTCCCAGCCCACCTCCAGAAGAAAAACTCTTAGGGCGAACGCAATTTAACTATGTATTAACATCACGAAAAACCACCGTCTAGTGACCAAGGCCTAGCCGTTCAAACCCACGCTCTACAAATGATATTGTTTGGGCCTTTTTACGTACGAACCCAACATTGTTACGGGTCATTACAAATCGCGTCCTTACAATTGGCGCCATCTGTGGGCAAGGCTTGTGTGTTGGCATAGGCGGTAGGACGAGACAGTTCCCTTGTCATTTCTAACAGCCGGTTGTAGTGTTCTAGTATAAAGTTCCACTAGGGGCTATGTTTCTTTACTAGTGGCTACGCTTTGTAGCATCAGCTGCACAGATGGTTCTAGGGGCTTGGCCGAAGAGCTAATTCCCCTAAAAACCAAGGTCTCATGCCATAGCCGTGGGGTTAATTCCCCCAAACTACTTAAATATCGAGTTTTGGACAGAATTAAGGTATTGCATGGTCCTCGGACTCAAACCTATGGGGAAACCAACTACTTAGAAGAAAAACTGAGTTTTGGACAGAACCAAGGTATTGCATGGTCCTCGGACTCAAACCTATAGGGAAACCAACTACTTAGAAGAAAAACTGAGTTTTGGACAGAACCAAGGTATTGCATGGTCCTCGGACTCAAACCTATGGGGAAACCAACTACTTAGAAGAAAAACTGAGTTTTGGACAGAACCAAAGTATTGCATGGTCCTCGAACTCAAACCTATGGGGAAACTAACTATTTAGAAGAAAAACTGAGTTTTGGACAGAACCAAGGTATTGCATGGTCCTCGGACTCAAACTTATGGGGAAACCAACTACTTATCAATATCTATAAAGTTTTGGACAGAACCAAGGTATTGCATGGTCCTCAGACTCAAACCTATGGGGAAACCAACTACTTAAATATCAAGTTTTGGACAGAATCAAGGTATTGCATGGTCATCGGACTCAAGCCTATGGAAAGGTCAGCTGCTTAATAAGAATTATAAGTTGCTCAATCCTTGGATCAAGTACCAGAAGAGGTTAAAGCTATGAAGGTTATTAGGAAGATGGTAAAACGCCTTATTACTCGGCAACCTGTAGGGGCTGTTCATTTTTGGGTTATATGTCCTCGGATGATTACCTCCTATACCTCACCGAGCATTCAACTGTCATCTCGGCTATTTTGGGGTAAGTATTGTTTTCTCAGGTCGACATTATTGTGCCAAACAACTCTATTAAGTTCATAATAATATGTTTTTCCTTAGCAAGGGTTTCGACCCTAAGTGCCATTTGTTCAAGTTGGCATTATTGTGCCGAACGGCTCTCATAAGTTCATAATAGTATCTTTTATCTTGGTAAGGGATTTTGGCCATAAGTATCGCTTTCTCAGGTCGGCATAATGGTGCCGAACAATTTTATTAAGTTCATTATAAACAGTATTGTCTCAGTAAAGGTTTCTGCCCTAAGTGCCATTTATTCAAGTCGGCATTATTATGCCAGATAGTTCCAACAAGCACAGAGTAAGATATTTTTATTAATTGGGATTTCGGCCCCGAGCATCGTTCATAGTATAAAAATAAAAAGATAAAAAAAATTACAGGATAGTACGTCTATTCACGGCATAACTATTTCGAAAGAAGAGATAGAATGTACGAAATCAAGAAATGACGACCTTTATTAATGTAAAGAGGTGTTCCAGCGTACAATGAAGGGCTTAAACAAATCCTATATAGAAAATGAGTTACAAGAACAATTAAAAAAAAAAAAAAAAAACAACCACCAACAGAAATCTTGTTAAGCTCGGCTCCTAAGTCTTTCCAAACTCTGCCCCAGTGGCACCCATATTGAGAGGAGGACCTTCCTTGGTGGGAGAGGAGAAGAAGAGGAAGAAGGAAAAGCACCAGGATGGATCTGGTGGTGGAAAGAAGAAGAAAGAGAGTCAAAAGGAGGCACCAGTGAAGGAAGAGAGGAAGAAGCAGGGATACTTTGTCCCTGCGTCAGTCCTAACTCCTAACACGCTGGTGCCATGTTAGTTATGCTCATAAGAAAGCGGCTGGTACTGATAATGGGTGATCCCAGCTCAGCCGCACCAAAAGTTTGACGCGACGAGCCCCTGCTTCGGATTTTGACTGAAAGGAGGGTGAGAAGTATCTTGAGTCTCTCCCATCCCTGCCCTGACCGAGCCATTTTTAGCTTCGCAAGAACGTAGCATTTCTGGGAAGGGCATAGTCTCTTCATTCCCACTCCTATCTTGGACTTATCACGATTTAAGATGTAAGCAAGCGGATAAGGGAAGCTCTGGGGGAGGCTAAGGATTCTCAGACTTCAAAAGGATTAAAAGGGTCTCTATACAAGAGAAATAACCTCTTGCTTTTCTTCTTATATGAAGGGCAAGACGGAAAGTATTTAATCTGTCCAGATTTCCAAGAAAATCGGTAAACGAGAAAATACCCGTTCCACTTCCCCACACCGTCAATAATCGTCGAATTTAAATGGTCTCGTAAGGGGAAATCATTAAAGGCGCGTTTTGGATAATCAAACGGTAGGAACGCATTGTGGATGAATTCAGAGGAATGTCTCGTAGCCCAGTATGTTTCCTGGGTAGATGAAGAGACACTAGCATTAATGAAGGACAGAGTTAAACGAGCCGTAATAAAGGCTTGGCATTACCAAAACCCTCCTCTCCAACCAAGAGGTCAGACAGCAGGATTTTGAGGGGCTATTGTGGGGCCCAATAATTTGTGGCCCTGGCCCATTTGTTCATTGGGGCCCAAGACCCGAGCCGAGGAAGGTTATAGCCCAGGCTCGGTAATACAAGTACAGAATAGTTTTGGGACACAGCCAGGGATGATTCAGTCCTCGGCATGTCCGAGGTCTCACTGGAAGGAAGGGCAAAAACGGTATAGGAGCAGTTTGAAAAAATCTAAAAATATTTAGGTCTACAGAGAAGGATACGCTGGAAGGCATAACGACCAGAGAAATCTGCCCTTACTGCTATTCAATACTCTGCACCTGACAGAGCCATACTCTCCAGCTTTTACAACCACCCCCAACCACTCTGGATATGGGCTGATGAGACAAGTATCAGTCTTGGAAAAGTCGATCCTACACGTGGACGAAGGATAAGGAACACATGCGAGTATAAAAGGAAAAGTAAGCAATCCAAAACGTGGCTGGGAAAAATGGCCAAAAACCAAAGCCTCCCAGCCCGCCTCCAGGAGAAAAACTTCTAGGGCGAACGCAATTTAACTATGTATTAACATCACGAAAAACCACCGTCTGGTGACCAAGGCCTATAGCCTTTCAAACCCACACTCTACAAATGATATTGTTTGGGTCTTTTTACGTACGAACCCAACACTGTTATGGGTCATTACAAATTGCGTCCTTACACGCACCTATATATCGAACAATTCATAAGCACTTATGATACGCCCTTACGATACAAAACTTTTTGTACACAATACGATATATATCATACAATACGTATCGCGTATCATACGATACTGACAACTATGCCTCCAAGCACTTCGTGCATACTGCACAAGACAATGTCAAATAAGCTAAAATGGTGCAGAGGTTAGTGTGAATACCTCTTATATTTCGAATATTAGAATCATATTTTAGATACTAAATTGCTTGAGTTGAAATTTAAGGATCAATTGTAATTTTAACATAAATTTAATTAGTGAAGCCTATTATTATGTAAGAATGCAAGAAGTTGAAATATCACTCTTGGAGCCGCGAGCGTGGCATGTTGCAAACTTTATTGAACAAAATCATGCCTGTGGACTAATATTTTTCATCTTTAGCCCAAGTATAATAACTAGTTAGGGCAGCACGTGCAAGGCACGCGCTTATCGTGGAAAAAAAAATACTGTAATAATTAAAATTAATTATAGATTTTATTTGTATTATAAAACAAAGATATGAATCATTTGATTTTAAAAATATATAGAGATTTACATTAATCAAAGGTAACATTAATTTTAAGAATTTTGATAATTATGTCCTAAAAAGTTAATCTCATTCGTTTAAGAATTTTGATCAACCACAAAGTTAGGGTAGCTATTTAACATATAAATATTTATTTAACTATAATAATTTTTTAGTACCTACTTGCTAAAGACAATATATCTATTTTCTAAAAATTTCTAAAAATGATAATGAATATCATCATCTTTCAACAATAAACAACTGAGTTTTGCTAAGAAATTTAAAATTAAAAAAATTAAATTAAATAAGAAAAGGCTTGTGTCATTAAATGTCATCATTCTAACTTTCTAAGAATTTTTATCATTTAAAACTCAAAATACGTAAAGAAAATTTTTAGGATGTTAAAATTTAGCTAAAGTAATTTAGACATTACACAATAAAATATTTTAAGAATTATAAACTTTCATTAGGGTTTAACTAAGAGTATAACAATATGATATATTTGCTCTTTTCCAAAATATTAATGGAAAAATTGCATGATTTTAAAGTTTAAGGAAGAATTGTAAACTACCCCAAACATAAAGGATGAATAATGTTTTTTTCCTAAATTTTTGTTTTTGTTTTTGTTTTTGTATGCAAAACTATGTTTTTTTTTACTTAAAATAGTGTGTAAACAAAAAAAAATACAAAAAGTCAACCCAAAAAAATTGTATGTAGAATAGTGAATTTTGACTCAACAAAATTGATTAAACCAACTTGGTACTGTACTACTGTTCAAAACTCAAAAAAAAAAAATAGAGAGACAAAGTGGCTTAACAAAATGACACTGTAGATGTACAACACAAAAACACTGGATGTACAATGCAAAAACACTATACGCGCATTTGTGCTTTTATATATAAGAAAAAAGAGCACAAATCTATGATTGAAAAAAAAAAAAAAAAAAAAAAGAGTACATATTAAACAAACCAAAAGTATTGTAGCTTTTATATATTTACCTAACAAGTGGCATAATATTTTCACAAAACATTTATTTTCAGTTGTGGTTACTCACAATTTCATATTTTATTATTTTATTTTAACTTATAGGAAATTGGCGTCTCAATAATTATAAAAATATTGTGAAATTTATTGTATCAGTATAGCAATATATATAAGAGAAAAAAAAAAAAAAAGTTCAAACGGAAAAAAAACCTATAACTACTTTAGCTATAGTGCCGCTGTAACTACTGTTCAAAACTTAAAAAAACAAAAGTGCCTCACCAAATTTCCACTATAGATTGAAAAAAGTGATATGAACAGTATGTAAATACTATTGCGGCATAGCCGCTTTTCATACAGTTAATAGATTAATAGATAATAATAATAATAATAGTGGGTTTTCATTCATTGATTTGACTGGTCCACCATCGTTTAAATTCAGAGAAGGATTCTTTTTTTGGCTGAATCTTCAGCTATTTGATCATATAAAAATATAAATTCAACCCTATGCCTGCCAGCATAAGCATTTACACATTCACAATTAGAACAAAAATGCATGAGACTCACATGTCTGGGTCTAATCATCAAATCTTGCATCAGCTTTTGCAGTAGAATAGAAAATATCCAGAAGCAAGGGATTGGCTGTTAATTTTCAAAACCAATAGCCATATCAAAACCAGTGCTAGCATATGTGCCCAATCAATCTAGAAGACTTGGTGATACATTAACCAGGATCTGGTTAATGAAACAGAGATTGGAAAATTAAAATAAATCACAGGCCACAATCCTCTACTTTTATCACTGTCTGTTTTCTATTGATTTCAAAAGATTTCCAGAATAACGCTGTCCGGATGGAGATAGGGCTCAACACCACCTGATCAGCAGTCTTCCATTATACATACTACCATAACACAAAAAACAAAAGAGTGCAGATCTGGCAAGAAAGCTGTTCATCTGGTCTGATCCATATCTCTATGTAATGCAGCATTAACTGAAAAATTGTAAAAAAAAATCAATTCAGAAACTTCAGTCAATATCCGTAAGATGAGATTCTATCAAGGATAGCATAGCAATATGCCACAAATAGGCAAATAAAGTACTTGGCCATGTCACTCATTCACTGCCTCTTCCTTCTCTATGGACTTTCCCTCATCTGCAATGTGGAATCCTTCAATCTTGCGCGAAACCTCTTCTGCAGTTACCTTCACCTTTCCAGTCGATCCATTTGCTGTGAGTGTCTCAGTGTCATCATGAGTCAGAGGGCCTGTCTGCCATATTCTGATGGTTCCATCCTCAGATCCAGAGGCATATGACTCTCCTCCTGGTGAGAAACGCACACAGTGTACAGGACCATGGTGACCCTTATTGCATGCTGCATCCAAATAAAAATAAATCATTACAGCATACATATAAGAAACTCAGCGAAAGATTAAAAGATCTTTACATCCTCAGACAGGCCATCCAATCTAACCCTACATGCAGTTTAAATCGAAACATATTACAACTCAGACTATCAAATAAATAACCACATGGAAAATCAATAAACCCAAAAAAAAGTATGAAAAAATCTATACAATGAAATCACGTAACATTAGGATTTTTTTTAAGCAGATCCAATGTAAGTTGGAACACATACCAATCTCGTCACCAGTATGAAAATCAAATACACGAATCCACATATCTTCTCCTCCAGCAATAAACTTATTCCCATACTTTGGTTCCAATGAAGCTGATTCTACTGTGCACGGCATGTTGTAGCTTTTCACTAACCCAAAGCTTGAAAACAAATAAAAGATCATAAGCCATGAGAGCTGCAATTATGGCACAAGAAACAGACTAAACCTGGCTTGAAACTCACTAGTTTGCATCCCAGAACTTAACAGTAGAACCATCAGCAGTCGTGATATAGCGACCATCTTGACTCACTTCAGCACTGGTCACAGATGACTTCGTCTCAAGTGTTTGGACTATTTTACCACTTCTTACATCCCATAATCTGTTGTAAATTTACTAGAAACTTAAGTACAATTTAGGCAAAAAACATTAGCTTCAACAAGTAATACTCAAACAAAAGTGGCTTCAACAGTGCATGTTTATACCTTACACCCCCCATATCAGTACAAGAACTTAAAATTGTCTGATCACTATGAAGCCATGCAACAGTTCTGACTGAACCAGGAGACTTATCAACTTCTCTTGGAGGTGCATCTGGACGATTTAAATCATATATACGAAGGATTTTCTCTATTCCCCCAGTGAGTAAAAGGTGTGTGTCCTGTTCTCAGATTGAAAAATAGAGTGAGATACACAGAAACACATAGTTGGGAAGAAATAGGCAAACCCAAATTTTAAGTGTCCACAAACAACTATTCCCCATTTCAACAACAGACAACATAAAAATGAGCAACAATGAATGATTCCACCAGAACGACAATAGCTATAGTGTAAATGGATCCAACCATAAAAATAAAATAGACGCTAGCTAAAACCGAAGGATAACTAGATGAACAATAAGTATAGATAAAAATAAAGGGAAAAAATACTTAACCCCATGTGGTATTGTTTTATTTGTAAACCGTTAAAAACACCTGAAGATAAAGAGTAATTTGCTCACTGATGGGGTTTTGTGTATTTTTCCCTAAATTAAAACTGATGTGTACGGTAAAAAGTCCAAAAGGCAGTGTTGATCACAACAAGTTAGCACATAGAACTTGCACCGTACTTGCAGAAAAGTACTAAAGCAGCTCCCTAATGTCACGTCCACCAACAAAAATAGAAGGAATAACAACCAAAATCCAATTAAAGGTAACTCCCTGGAGAGAGATAACCATTTGGTAACTATTTTCATATGTACAATAATAGGCGTTCGTGACAGAATTAATATTGCCAGAAATTATTTTCTTGAATCCATTAAGGAGTGGTCAATGTAGCTTGAACCCTAAAAAATATGGGAAAGATAAGGCCCCAAGAAATGGAAATTACTCAGTATTTTTAACTGAGTTGCTCTAAACAAATCACTATACACTAATATTAAGTTTCCTCAATCCACCTCCCATATTTTCCTCTGCTCTGTCCATACACTCTGTCCATCTGTGTGCATGGATGCATGTGTGTGTGTGAAATCTGAAATACTGATGGAATCACTCATATACTTATGTACATAAATACAGGTAAAACTTAGATATAGATCCTAAGGCGCAATAAATTAGGTTCCCCGATTGAATTCAAACACATAATTGTATTGAATTTAATTGTCCTTGGAGAAGATAACACTATTTATACTTCATTGGGTCAATGCATCAATGTGTTTGAATTACATGGGGAACCTTATGTATTGCACCTAAGAAATTGTACCTAAATTTTCCCTCACAAGCACTTGGACAGTTGGACCAATTTGAAATAACCCAAAAAAAAGGAGTAATAATGATAATGAACCACAAAAAAAATTAAAAAAAAAAACCCTCAAATCTACCTCAGAAAAAGCACAGGCTCGAACAATGTGCTTGTGTTCAAAAGAGTGCAACTCATCGCCAGATAATGCATCCCACACTTTCCTGCACATGAAATCAAGGCACATAATATAATAACTTTTAATCAACACACAATACTTTTTTTATTTGTAATCAATAAACACAACGTAATGATATGTGGCATTCATTTCAGTCTTTCTTAGATTATGGAACTATAATGCTGAATATAACTACTTAAACTATAACCCCACTCATTTATTATTTTTTGGGGGGATAAATTATTAAAAACGAAACCAAAACACTCAACTAACAGTAACTGTGTTTTCTGCTGATAAGATGTAAAAGAAACCATCAAGTACAACAGCAGACTTGCCAATCTTCCAGCTTTTAGATAAGTAAATAAAGACTAGAAATGCATGGTCAATATGTTTAGAATACAGTGGAAAATAAGGAGAATATCTTTCAAAATGCTGTACAGACAATGCCAAAACCAAAAAGATACCTAAGTCTCAACAAAATCACACAGAAAATGCTAATATTGCACAGAAATAAACAATTTGAAAAAGTCTCCTGGGTAAGTTGAACATAAAAAAAGTTCCAATGGTTTTTTTTTTTTTTTTTGACAATTCAATTATCACAACAAGTGGGGTAGGGGGGATTCGGACCCTAATTCTCCTCATAAGGGAGACCAAACAATGCCAGTGAGCTTCAAAGCTCTTGGCAGTTCCAATGTTTCAAATAAATTTCTCTTCCAAACATAATTTTCAAAATGATTTTACTGCCACACAAAGTTTAAAGCATTCATCAAATGCATTAAAAGATCAATTAAACATAAACAAGGAAAAAAAAATAATCACATACGCAGTAAAGTCTGCAGAACCAGTAGCAGCACGTAAAGCATTAGTATCCAAGCAGCAACTCCACACCGCACCCTTATGTCCTTCAAATGTCCCAATCCAATCTCCAGTCTCTCCATTTCTGAGCATTGGATTAGAATCTGAGAACCACACAAGTAAAACTCAGACCATCACCTCCATTACATTAAACAAGCTTTGCAAGAAAAATTCATGAATTTACATGTGTCCCATTGCCAAACTTTCATGTACCATGATTAAGATCAGTGTTAATCCATTGGATTAACATAACATATTAAAAAAATTCCCTTATGTAACACTTTGTACAATAAAAATGCATATCCAACAACAACAAAGCCTTAGAACCAAAACTATGAAATTGGCTATAGATCCCCAACAGACTAATTAAAGTCATTCACATGTATTCTTCTCCAGCATTCTATTGTATCCAAAATCATACTTTCTATCACCTTCTTAATTAACACTTCCTTTTTTCTACTACCTCCACTAATGTTATTTTAGGTCATTCTCTACCTATGTTCAATCCCTCGACTTGAGTCAAATCGCTCTTCCTCTCAAAACAATAACACATATAAACAACTTTAAAATTGTTCACAAAACCACGGTTGGCACAAATATCCATCTACACAACTGAATTACTTAACAGCTACTAATTCAATAAACCAGTATCTCATTGCCTAACTAGAAAAATTAGGCACAACCCAGTCAATAACACCGCAATTTGCTATCGTAATCGATAACCCATTAATTCATTATCCAATTTAACATGACCAAATAACACTACTAAACAAACATCACAAGTTCCTATCTACCTCATCAAAACTCAACATTAAGATAAGAGAAATCAGAAAATAAATAAATAAATAAAATGCATACCCTTGCTTGCACTGATGAGGAAAAACCCATCTGGAGTAACTGGACTGTAAAACAGATCCACTACCGGCCGAGAATGGCCATGGCAAACCAGCGGAACAGCCACCCTTTTCTTTTCCATCACTTACAATAACAACAATACCAACAAAACCTAATTACTAACAGTTTTTTTTTTTTTAATTTAATTTACGGGTTTTTGTGTGATCTGTAATATAAATTTAAAAATATATATATATATATTGGAAACCCTAACCCTAAAAAATCTACAGGAAATTGGTGCGAGAGAGAAATGGCGGTATTTTGAACACAGGTGGGAATCAATCCACACCTCCTAACCCTCAACAATGGCTCTGATATATGATTACAAGTAAAATAGATATTTGGGATATGAAAAGTTAAGAAAGATAAAACAAAAATTGAAAAATTCTAATATATAAAATAGTATTTGTTAGAGAACAGAGCAAAGTGTAAGAAGGGCTAAGCGCAAAGGCGAAATAGAAGTGGATCTGCTATTATATAGCCTGCTGACTTTTACTATTTTTTTTTTTTTTAATATTTACATATTTCAGGTTTTTCCTTTTTCTTTTTTATTTTTTTCTTGGGAAATTTGATTTGATTTGGTTTTGATTTTGATTTTTTTTTTTTTACTACTTTTCAAGGATTTTGTAATCGTACATGCGGTGCGGTACTAGTACAATAGTACTAGGTTACTATATAAGCTGATCTGAATCTTTGAAAACATATGTATGTTCAAAAAAACGTTAATTTTGAAAAGAATAAAGTGGCATATATCCATAAAATATTAAAATCCGACACCGACATGACTAGTCGAACGCAAAGTAGAATGGGACCGAATAAAAAAAATAGCGCAATCTACTTGCCTTTTAACCTTTTTACTTAGGGTCCGTTTGGATACAGCTGAAAACTGAAACTGAAAACTGAAAAACACTGTAGC
This sequence comes from Quercus lobata, assembly GCF_001633185.2. Classification (NCBI taxonomy): domain Eukaryota; kingdom Viridiplantae; phylum Streptophyta; class Magnoliopsida; order Fagales; family Fagaceae; genus Quercus; species Quercus lobata. The sequence continues at coordinate 87,081,316 of NC_044905.1, forward strand.
GAAATAATTTTTAAATGTGTGAATAGTATCGTGGGACCTATTTTTAATGAAAAAGTTGCTGAAAAGTGAAATTTGTGGATCCGTGAACAGTACACGATGTGCTGTGATTGGTCCAAAAAAAATTTGAAAAGTCAAAGTTTGCGGCTACTGTTCATTGAACAGTGCATGAACAGTAACCGCAAACCCAAAACGCGTGAAAGAAAAAAAAAAAAAAATGAAAAACGCAGACGCAGGATTGGGCGAAAACGCCCAATCCAAACGCACTCTTAGTTGATGTTGTTGGTTATCCAATCCGGCAATACCTGAATATTGTCTTAGATGGCAGACCATATGTTATGCTATGAGAAAGTGTGATCTCGTGTGGCCAAGATGATAGGATAACTCTCCATCCTAACTCTATTCTGCTTGATGATTCACTTATCTCTTGGCACAATAAGAAATAAAAAATAATTTTATAGCTTACTCCTCCTCAGAACCCCTTTTTGCTTGATGATTCACTTATATCCTGGCACAATAAGAAATAAACTTGTAGTGGGTTGATTAATTAACTCATTACAATAAATTTCTTTATTTATGAACCACACCCCTAATCCTCGATACTAGACTTGTACAAGAAATGGTCCGGTACGAGGGCTTTCCGGCTTAGGCAACCAATGGCCAAGCTTAGGAGTTCACAGGATATGGTTCGAGGGGAGAGAATTCTGCTAAAGCTTAGCGAATATGTCGCTTTGAGCATCAATGAGCACTCCAAAACTCAAGTCAACTGCTAATTTTGGAAAGCAAAAGGTTGAAGGGAAGATCTTGAGCTATGGCTTACCTCTATTTAACAAAGACGGGGAAGGGTATGTATACTCTTTACAGCAAGTGTGGCATGGTAGGGGGTACTATTGCTCTACGAGGCTACTTTTGCCTGATGGGATAACCTCTTGCTGAGACAATTTGATGGGACGAGGTAGCTTGACCACAAGTAGTGCAATCGTGACTATCTTGGGTCGGCTTTGTCTTGGATGAATTTCCCCTTATACTCTTACATTTATTTAGTGGCTTCCCACTAAACTATTGTTGCTTAATCTAGCACAAAAGCATGGTATCGTGTCATAATAGACACCACTTTTGACCTCCTTTTATTACGAAAGTTGGAGAAGGATATGAGTGTTTCTTTTTTCTTTTCTTCTAGTACGCTTGTATATTGTAATATTTATATTGCCTACCTATACTTTTGTCTTCCATGAAAATGACTAAAATTCATTGAGATTGATTGTCACTTGATTTGTCACCATCCCCTTTAGGGTTATATACAATTTCATTGTATTGCCTCTCATGATTAACTTGCTAACTTCTTCACCGAATCACTTTCTCCGGTGCATTTTATTGAATTTTTTTATCAAAACTTAAGCTAGTTTTTTTTGTGATACATATTGATCCTTAATGGGACTCTTAGAATATTCAACCCTCCACTTTTATAGGCTCAATGTACTCTATATACTATTCAATTATTCATTTTGTACTATTTTTTTGGCTGAATAATAGTTTTCATGACCAAATGAAACAAAAACTACAAAAAGGCGGAACAATAACCATCTTGCTTTTAGTTTCCCCCATGAAAATTTTAGGGATGGAGGAGACATAGATCAATAGATGTTTCCCCATGGTTAAACAAAAAGGGCCCACTTTGTGATGTTGTGAGTAAGGGTCTACATGGGTTGGATTAGAGGGTTTCTTTAACCCAACCCAACCTTTTTGAGTTGAGAAATTTCTAACCCAATCCTTCAAATGTGTAGAAACCAACTTGACCCATGCCAACCCACATTGGCCATGTTGAGTTGTGATGGATCGATGGGTTGTAAATACATGTTTTCTATCTTGTAAAAAATTGGGGTTTCATAAATTATTTAAACACATTTTTCAATGAATTATTACAATTCATATAACATGCTTAAATTATATTCCAAATTTCCGAATTCATCAAACATAATTCTTAGGAACCAAAATCAATCAAACTATAAAATAAAAATAAGGATAACAAAAAAAAAAACTTATATATATGGTGGATCTAATTAGGTCAAATGAATTAAAAAAACTATCAACCCAAACTTTACCCGACCTGTAACTCAAAACAAAATTCCAACCAACCCAATTTACCAACCAACAAAAATTGTGGGTCAATTTTGTCGGTTGGTGAGTTAGATACATACCTGTAGTTGTGAGAAACCTTCCCTATAGGAATGAATAAGAATCCAATCAATAAAGGAATTTAAAATTAATATACTCCTAGCAATGATGGAATTAATAGCCCAATGACAAGAGGTTGAGGAGTCGAGTGGTGGAATTACATTCAATGCATGTCCTTCACAAATTACAAAAATAAATCCCATAGCTACTGTTCTTTACTCTGAGATAGACTGATTTAGCTTATGCTTTAAGGGGATCTTGGTCTTGAGTAATCTCTGTCAATACAAAGACAACTTCTCCTTTGTAATTCCTTCCCACTGCCACTATGCAAGCTTTTTCCTTATTGATAGCTGCATTGGAGTCAATTTTGACAAAATTTAGAGATAGGAAGATCCCATACATTACTCCCTGTACAATTGTATTGATACTGTACTATCATTGCATTTCATATTATCAACAAGGTTAATTGGTCTCTTATGTGCAGTTAACGCTTTGTTTGTTTCGATGTAAAATATTTTTAAGAAAATATTTTCATATTTTACTTAGGGATGGCAATTTAGATTCGACCCGCGGATACCGGGCCCGGCCCGACCCTAATGGGCCAGATTTTACCCGGTCCGATAAAGAATAGGGTCGGGTATGGGTTTTAAAAAAAAAAAACCCGAAACGGGTCCAAGTCGAGTCCGGGTTTTATCCAAAAAACCCGAAACCCGACCCGGATAAGACCCGGTTATATATATAGATAATTACTAAATTACCCTCACATATTAAAAACCCTAAACTTCTTTACTCCTCTGACCTCTCCTCATTTCAGGCATTCAAGAGTTTCAACTCACAACTTTGCCTCTCCCTCTTCATCTTTCAACTCTCACACCCACGACCACAACACACACAGCCACAAGCAGACTGAGTCCTCTGCCCCTCTCATCTTCTCACGTCGCCGCCGCACAGGCTTTACCCCACGCTGCCGCCGCACAGGCTCTCTACTCTCTCAACTCCGTTTCGTCCTCGCCGTCGTCGATCTCGCACTGTCGCACAGTCCTCTACCCCTTTCATCTTCCTCGCCCATTGGCCACAAGCGTGACACGGCCTCACTCCACCTCATTCTCCATTTTTTTTTTTTTTTTCTGGGTTCAGTTGGCCTCAATCATGTGAGTTTTGTGTTTGTGTTTGTATTTATGATTTCTGAAAGGGAAAAATGAAAATCATAGATTTGAAATTTGTGTTTGGTTTGTGATTTTGAAAGGAAAATCGTAGATCTGAAATATGCGTTTGTGATTTCTGTGTTAATATTTGTGATTGACTGATTGTGTTTGGATTTGTGTTTGTGTTTGTGATTTTGGGCCGAAAAATCATAAATCAAAATTTTTGTTTCTGATTTTCTGATTCTCTCGAAAAAAAAAAAAGTTTCTGATTTTGGGCTGGACTGGTCATGAGGGACGGGGCCCGCGGGGCCCGTGGGGCCCGTTGGGGCGGGTTCGAGTCCCGGAAAAAAATCCGTTTAGTAAACGGACCGGGTTCGAGTCATGGGTCTTGGCCCGCGGGTCGGTTCCGGGTATGAAAAAATCCGACCCGTTGCCATTCCTAATTTTACTGTGTTTGTTTTAAGGTAAAACATTTGGTCAACAATAAAATATTTTCAGTCAATTAAAACAACTAACACAAAAATTTGTAAAATATTTTACATTTGCACTTTCTCAGTCCATCCGACACGTCTGCCTCTGTCTCCCTCTCATGCTGTCTCAGTTTTGTACCCATAACCCAGTCCACCATTGATCCTTCTCTCCCACTGGCTCCACCCTCTTCAACACCACCTATAATCGGCTCTACCTTTCGCCGGCGCCACCCAACATCGACTCAACCCTTTGCCAGTGCCACACATCACCGGCTCCACCTGAGTTCTTGTTATTCTTAAACGTTCATCGGCTCCACTGATTCTTGGCCACCTCCATCGTCATTGACTCATCCATAGGTTTTTTTTTTTTTTTTTTTTTGCCGTTTGGTTTGGAGATCTGGGTTTTTGGATGCTTTATGGGTCATGGGTGGCTGGGTTTCAGGGTGGCGATAGATGGCTGGGATGGAGATGTGGGTCGACTTTGATGGTCGATGGCAGTTTCATTTCGTCTTTGCAGGTTGTTTCTACAGTGAATGGTGGCTGAGCCCTCCGATTTGAGTTTTTGGCTAGGTGGGTTTTTGGGTTTTCAATATGGGTTTGTGAATTTTTTTTTGGCTTTCTTTTGGGTGGTTTTGGAGTGGTTTGGTCAGATTTGTGGTTTAATGCTCATATGTTGTGGATTGTTGGTGGTTTGTGCTCAGATTTGTAGTTTAACAGTCGGATTTTTAGGTGGTGGCTGTCTTTTTTTCTCTTCCAGATTTAGTTTTTGGGGTGGTTGTTGGTGGTTTTTGCTTATTTGGGGTGGCTGGTGGTGGCTTGCATTTTCACGTATTTTCCTATTCGAAACACTTGAAAATATTTTACAGTAAAATTTTTACCATTTAAATATTTTACGGTTTGAAAATATTTTAACAGTTTGAAAATATTTTACATTGAAACACACGGAACGTAAAACGTGTGATTCAGTAATATATCATTGATTTTATTATTTTAACCGTCTTATGTTTTTTTCTTTTTCTATTTTTTGGTTGAGATAAACAGTCTTATGCTATTTACAAGGCATAAGTCTAATTGTCGAACACTTTTTTTTTTTTTTTGGGTTACTTTGCTTTATTATATTTTTAAGGATTTTACTAATGTGTGTCCTTAGGGCACACACTAATTTCCATTTTTGAAAAAAAAAATTTTGAGAATTGAAAAAGTAATGACAGTTTTTTCAATTGTCGAGAAAATATTTCTAAAAATAGAAAGATTAATGTATGCCCTTAAGGCATACATTAACCGGACCCTATTTTTAATGCGGTCCTTTAAAAAAAAAAAAAAAAAAACTTTCATTGCAGTGTGGAATATACCAATTTACTCACTTCCCATTCCTAATTAATAAAAAAGTGAAAACGTATAGCTAGCAGTCAAGCACCGTGTACCCTTAGTGCGGTGGTCACTTCACAAGTATAAGTACTTGTAGGGTGTGAGGGGTAAGGGATAGGGTTCAAGTCTTCAGGAGGGAGCTTCACACACATATATACTTAGATTAAGTTAGAGTATAAATTTTATCTTGTAAATAAATAAATAAATAGAAAAGCAGCCAGGCACATGCACAGCTTCAAATTATGACAATAATTTTGTTTATGGTGATGGTAACATAGTGTGAGAGTGCCTTTTTTGTGACACTCAGGCTTAAGGATCCCGGGCCTAAATAAGAGGTTTGGTGAACCGGGCCTTGACTCACCGCAGCTAACAAGCTGTTTAAGAATCAAGTGATACACAAGGGATGCTTCCTACAATACAAATAAAATGACAAACAAGGATATTCGTATGGAGAGGCATGCCAAAACAACAAGATAAATTTAACAGGATCAATAAAGAGGTACACAATAATGTTAAGGGGATCCTAAGATTAATGAGACATTTCATTAATGCATTCTTTGTTAAGTTACAGAAAGCTCACTAGGACGTGATACAAGGTTCAATCAAGCTCAAAAATTACAGTCTTGAATGGCTATTTCAGCCTTTAAAACTTGCAAAATTTGATTCTCTTTGAATCCGAGTATGTGCAATAGTGGCTTTTACAGGATACCGGGAAGCAATATTCATTTTTCCCTTAGTGTTTTCTTTCTTTTCACCATAACCTTGCTAATAATTCTTTTCTCTAGAAAATCTCTTATTTTTCTCTTTTTTTTCGCTGCCCCTTTCTTCGCAACCCACCCCTTCCTTTTATAATGGAGTTCTGGTCTTCCTGGGGAACCGTTGTTTCCCCTGTTTTGCCTTCTTGTGAACAGAGCCTATTCCGTGCCTATCACTCGGTAAGTCCCATTTCCCGTTTTTCTCATTCTTTCCTTCTTTCAGCTCTGACTCTTTTGAAAGTCCCTGGTTGGCCACCTTCTTTGGGATGTGCTGAGGTATGCCCTTCTCGGTATCACCGTTTGGCAATTCTACTTTTCCCCTTTCTTTCCCATCTGAGCGAAATCTTATTCTGCTAACTTGAAAACCGCTTGTTACCATTTTTTTTTTGTGTTTCTCTATTCTGGTTCCCCGAGGCTCTGTCTGCTTGTGCCATGAGAGGTCGCTGGGTTTCCTTGGCGCTTGTGTTCTTTTTCTTCGTTTCTTATTTATTTATTTTTTTTCTATCCTTTTCTTTCGAGCTGTCCTAGTCTTTCTTTTGACTGTGTGCCTGGAAGGATCCGCGCCTCTTGATGGTTGCTGAGAATCCTGACTACTTATCTTCTTGCCGTGGATTTCTTTTTCTTCTTGATGCTTCTTTGTCTGGGCTTCAAGCCTCCTAGGCTTCTTTATTCCTTCGTGGTCCGCTTGCACCTGCTTCCTTGGACTTAGCTTGTTCTTTTCCTTTTGGGCCTCCCTTATTATGATCCTTTTTAGACCTCAACACATAGTAATAATAAAAAAAAGTGAGATCTTTCATCATTAGAAAGTGAATATCTGTTTCTCAAAAAAAAAAAAAAAAAAAGAAAAGAAAAGAAAGTGAATATCTCGATTTTGAGATGCATAAAAATAAAAATAAAAAGATTGAGATGAAAGGAGTATCAAGTTTACTTAAGCAATGGATTTGGATTACATTTTACTTTTTATATCATGATTAGTTTCTAATTTTTTACTATTAAATGTCAACTTCATCATGTTTCTTTTCAAGACTTTATATGTTTCACTTTATTTTAATCATATTCTTTGCAGTGTACACAAGGAAACATATGTTCTCTCATATTCCCAGCAATGTTCCTGAGCACACTTATGGGTGCATAAAAAAAAATATTGAGAATAACTATTAACAAATTGGGAAAAGTTCACAGATGCACTAAGGGTATTGATTTAAAAAATATTTTTTAGTAACTTTTTATGGAAAAAGAAAAAAGCAGTTAACTTTTTGATGACTTTTTATATTTCTTGTGAAAGTGATATTAAAATTTTCTTAAAATAATTTATTAACTAATGCTCTAAGGATACTCGTTAACATGATCCTAAGAAATTAAAAAAATGCTTGTTTCTTCCCTATGCTTTCTTGTCTTTGTTGACTTGTGTTTTGTTCAAATATGTATATTTATTTAAAATATTTTTTTTAGTTAGATAACTCTTCATAAAGGGAGACCATCTTATTTTACTCTTCATGTATTTCTTTCAATTTAAATGTTTTAATAATTATTCTTTATAATGAGTGAGAGACGAGGATCTGAACTATGTTAGAAAATGTTTTTAGTCTAAAATAGTTTTAGCTATTTTATTTGCAACTCGGAAAACATTTTTCATGTGTTTGACTTTACAAAAAATTCCATAAAGGATGGGCTCAATGTTCATTTAAAGAATTTTGTAGATCTCAACAAACTTTAAGAAACCAAAGGGATCGAGGAACTAAGATGGTCGACAATGTGATGGTCGTAAAATGAAGGTTGATATATGGTGGTGGTAATCGCAAAACACAAATCATTATTTGTGATCGTAGTAGTGAATTGAAGGTCAATTTGGGGATAATGGTGATCTCAAAACATAGATCTATTGGGGATGATCACGAAACATTGATTAGTATTTTCAGTCACACCAAAAACCTTGGAGAAGATGTTTTAGGGTGAAATATATACAATATAGGTTCTATTTAAATCATTTTATTACTATCGCACTTCTTTAGCGTGATAGTCACTTAACAACAAATACAAGTTTTTGTGTTTATTAAAAAAAAAAAAGTACAAGCTCTTGTGGGTGGAGCACTTAGATACAAACAAGATCATTTTCTTTATTAAGACAAAGTTTAGCTATAAAATTGGTTGTAACTTAAGACTACAAACTTACTTAATAAAATAAATATTACTATTTTTAATACACATGTCAAATTTTGTGTCAATCAGATATTATTTACTATATTATCTATAAGTTTATATTTTATGCATAAATTTAAATTACAAAAACTTGTAATTTAAACAAATTTTTAATGACATAATTATTGATCTTTAATTTTCTATAAATTTTGTAAGCATAGAAGATATAAGAAAAAGATGTAATCCAATGATAGATTTATCAAAATTCACTTCCAATAAAAAGATATTGAGTAAATTTGTAGTTTTAAGCTACAACTAATTTTGTAACTAAATTTTGTCAGTTATCTAATTTTAGTGTTATAAAAAAAAAAATAATAAAAAAAAACTAAAAACTTCAACCAAAAAAAACGCAGGACCTAAGGCCCAACAAAAAAAGTGAAGGCCCAAGCCCACACGAACACACCGCTTTCCTCGCCGTCAAGAAAACTATCCGAGTCCTACATATAAAGTATAAATGGATTCCCAGTTTTATTTAAGCTACACAGAGCTACCCACCCAGCTTCTATCAATAGAAACTCAAACAAAGCGAACAGTAACTTCAAATTCAGATCCCAAATCGAAACCCTAACCCTAACTCTCATTCCGACGATGGCGACTGTAGGAATCGAAGCTGTGGCGGCGCCGGCGGAGGAGACGTGCTCGGCGAAGGCTTCGAAGCAAGGCGAGGGGCTTAGGCAGTACTACCTCCAACACATTCACGAGCTTCAGCTCCAGGTTCGCCAAAAGACTCACAATCTCAACCGCCTCGAGGCCCAGCGGAATGAGCTCAATTCTCGAGGTATTTTGTTTTATTTGAATCGAGATTCGTTAACCCTAAGCTAAGTTTTAGTCTTAAGAATTGGTTTTTTGATTGGAATTCTGCTTGTAATTTCGATTGGTTGGAGTTAGGGTTAGGGTTATATTTTGGTAAAAATCTTGGACTGTATGATAGTTTTCATACCAGTGAAAACGATATTAGGGTTTAATCTTTGAATAATATGTAGAAAAAAAAAGGTGGCGACTTTAAGAATGGATTATCAGTGATTTTACATGTGGAGGATGAGACGTGGCATTGGCAGAGCATTGACTTGAAAACGATATATGATATTATTCCTGCAATTTTATTTTTGGGTTGAAGTAACCATCCTAGGCTGAAAGTTGAGATTTGGGACTGATTGTTGTGGATCTTGGGAGCTATTCAGTGATTGTTTGGAAGTGTAAGTTTTGGTTGATTGGAGGGAAAGACTATTGAGTTTCAGGAGAATCTGAATTCTGAAAATTCCTCCAACCCACTGCGTAGAAATTCATAAGACCATCCACATATACTTTTAGTCACATGACTTATGAAATGAGTTGTGTGACTTGTTTAAATAACACAAGTGGATAGTTTTATGAGTTGGGTTGGAGGAGATTCTTTCAAACAGGTTTGGAGGAAAACTTTGCCGGTAAAGGAAAAGAAAAAAAGGATTGAATAAGCTTGGAAGGTGTGACCTTTAGTGTTTGGAAGGATGATAAATCAACTTCTAGTGATGGAGATGACATTTTTTTATTGTTAAGTTACACATGCACCCAGTTGGTTGTGGATGGAGATAACATGAACCCTCAGCCTGGGTGTTTATTGAAGTCTCTAGAAAGATACCTATGCTTTCCCAATTCATGAAGCATCATACGCTGCTTGAGTCACTTTGATTTCCCAATGTAATTTTTTTCTTGGGATAATATTTCCCAATGTAATTATATTACTCGTAAATTTATCACACCCTTTTTTTTATATAGAGTTGAAAAATTCCTATATCTCTGCAACTTCTATTCAATTATCAGGATGTCATTTAATCAATGTTTTGGCTCAAATTTCATGACATTGTAATGGGTGGATATGGTTGTCATGGGATGCTAAACACTAACTTATTTTTCATTTCTTTTTTTATTATTCTCTTCATTTGGGAATTAGGATGGGTGGCTAGTCATTAAGATTGATGGATTTATATAAAGTTGATTGCATAACACACAAATGTAGCATCTAATCAATTGCAGTAATTTTATTTTATGTTTCTAGATATATATTTTTTAGTTTCTTGAGTTTTGGTTAGGATTTGGTCAATGACACTATCTAAAAAATTGGCAGTGAGAATGCTTAGGGAAGAATTACAGCTACTCCAGGAGCCTGGATCATATGTTGGTGAAGTTGTCAAAGTAATGGGGAAGAATAAGGTTTTAGTTAAGGTAAGTAATATTCCTATATGAATGCACTCAATTGTAAATTTGCAGCTGCGCCTTAACTATTTCTTTTTTTGAAAAGTAATGATATTTTAGCAAGGGAGTAGACTACTACATGCACAAGGAGTGCCTTTTTGTTAATAAGAGATGGTTTGATAATAGTTTGAATACATTTTTATCTAATGTTTCATCTTGTTTCCCAGGTTCATCCTGAAGGGAAATATGTTGTTGACATTGATAAAAATATCGATATCACCAAGATAACTCCATCAACAAGAGTTGCTCTCCGTAATGACAGTTACGTGCTTCATTTAATCTTGCCAAGCAAAGTTGATCCATTGGTCAACCTCATGAAAGTTGAAAAGGTTCCAGATTCCACATATGACATGATTGGTGGTCTTGACCAGCAAATTAAAGAGATAAAGGAGGTTTGCCTCGTGTACCCTTTTACTTTCTGCATTTAAACTCCAATACTTATTGTGTCTCCATATTACTTCGTTGATTAGGGAGGCATATTAGGTGGTTGATTGATATAATGGTTATTCATGATTTGTCATTATCTTTTCAGGTCATTGAGCTTCCAATCAAACATCCTGAGTTATTTGAGAGTCTTGGAATAGCTCAACCAAAGGTAACATGATGTTGCCACATTAACTTGTAGGTTTATTTCTTTACTTAATAGACATTGAAGCTTATGGTTTTCACCAACTCTCTCTCTTTCTACATGATAGGGTGTCCTGCTATATGGCCCACCTGGTACAGGGAAAACACTGTTGGCTAGGGCCGTGGCTCATCATACTGATTGTACTTTCATCAGGGTTTCTGGTTCAGAATTAGTTCAGAAGTATATTGGAGAAGGTTCCAGAATGGTTAGGGAACTTTTTGTCATGGCCAGGTTTGTTTTTATCTTCTTAATAAATCACATGCTCAGTTTCTTCATAATGTTATATATGTGTGTGTGTGTGTGTGTGTGTGTGTTTCACGTGTTCCCCTGTTCTTCCTTTTGTTGTATTGCTTTTTATGCTTTCTTTGTAGCTGAATAGGCTTTGCTTTGTTTATGGAAAAATGGATAAGGAAAAAGAAAATTTTTTTCCGTGTTAATGCTCAGCTGAGTAGTATTGAAGTCTTTTCATACTATGAAATAAAATTCTGTGTCTATATATATATCTGGCCTAGATGTCTCACCAAGTGGCACCTTTGAATGTACAAAGGAACCACTTTGCAATTTAATTGGATTTTTGATGTGGTACAAAATATATTCATCTGTATCTGATATGTTTCAGTTGTAGAGTTACCTGTGATCATTCAGCAGTCTGAATACAAAAAAGAAGAGAGATTGTCATGCATTAATGTTTCTGGTTTTACAATTCTATTAAACTAAGCATTTTGGATATCAACTTCTCTCTTTTTCTTTGGCAGGGAACATGCTCCATCAATCATATTTATGGATGAAATAGACAGTATTGGATCTGCTCGAATGGAATCTGGTAGTGGCAATGGTGACAGTGAAGTGCAGCGGACTATGCTGGAGCTTCTCAACCAGCTGGATGGATTTGAAGCATCAAATAAAATAAAGGTATCGTGTGTGTTTTCAGTATGCAGATTGGGTTGTTTAGTTTTTGGTGCTTTTCTTTATTGTGACCTCTACCTACAATATCTTGATCTTTGACAGGTTTTGATGGCTACCAATCGGATTGATATTCTGGATCAAGCTCTCCTTAGGCCAGGGCGAATTGACAGGAAGATTGAATTTCCTAATCCTAATGAGGAGGTACATGTCACTGTAACCAACAGCATAGTGTTTTTGTGTATATTTTTGTACATATTTGCCCTTATTCTCCATAGTAAGTGCTTTTGTTTTTTTTTTTCTTCCTTTAAAAAATGTGTTCTAGTGTTTCTAGTTTCTGAAGGTTAATAGTAATTTCTCAGTTGTGTGAGATATTTTTTACTTATTCTTAGCACGCCTCAGTAATCTTAATCTGTAGTTTGTAACATCTTAGTTTATCTTGTGATTGGAAAGTGGTCGCTATGTGATGTTTGGTGGGTTATTTAAATTTGCTGAAATGTTGTTTTTCTAATCCTGCAATTGGCATTCTATCAGATGCAATTTGCAGCTCGTCTGTTTTCTTGTCTCATGTCATGTACTCATGTAGTTTTGATATTTTAATTCTAAAGCAACATCTTATTTAATTTTGAGTTCTTTTTAGCATGGAGTTTTCTGACCTTCCAGTTGAATATTCCTCTAATTGATGTATGAGTGAATTTTAGTTTCTTGTAGTCTTGTTTTCTCTTTTTAGCATTGCATTTTCTTGTGCGTTTATTCTTCCTGACCTTCTTTCTGAATATACCTAAGAGATATATGTTTAAATTTATATATGTTTAATTGGTTACAATATGTAAGAGTGAATTTATGAATATTTCAATTGGTGCCTATAATGTCTAATCTGAAATGAATTCCTTGTTGCATGGTAATAATGAATGTAATTCTTACAAGGTGCATATACTTATGTGTATAAAATGCAGTCTCGTTTTGATATTTTAAAAATACATTCAAGAAGAATGAACCTGATGCGTGGGATTGATCTGAAGAAAATAGCCGAGAAGATGAATGGTGCATCTGGTGCAGAGCTCAAGGTATGTTTCACACTAGATGAATGGGCTTTAATGTCTGGCTTTGGATGTTATTTACTTCTCCATTGACTGAGCCATGGCAGGTTGTGAGTAATTAGATGCGATTTTGGTGATTTTTTATTATTTTTAATTCATTGGTTGAACTTTAATGTAAGGAAGCATGGACACCGACACAAGACACAGTGACACAACAATTCTCAAATAATTAGGACATGATATCTTGGGGACTGGGGACACCATGTTTAAATAACAAATAAATACATATTTTTAGGTACATTTTATATATTTTAGGGCATAATTTTTTAGTACCAATCTGATATTTGGTAGTCATTTTATCTACAAACAATTCAATTTCAAAAAGAAATAGAACAATACAACTAAATGATAATTTTTAACAATAAATTGACCATAAAGTACTAATAAATAATAGTTTATAACTATAACTAATTAACAATTATAAAAAGAATGATTACAAGTCAAAATTTTACTGGACCTTAATTTAAGAGTGATTAAAAGTCAAAACCAGACCATAATTTATTGGTAAGGAGTTATCTTTAAGAACTTAATTAAAACTTTTATACTTTATAACTTTTTTTTTTAAAAAAGGGTATATTAAAACCCCATGTCTTGATAGATACGAGAGAGTACTCAATAGAACTCACTAGAAACCAAAAAAGAAACAGGGTCAAAAGCATTAGGAAGAATAGAACAGGGGCAGGTGGGTGATGGAGTTTAAACAAACAGTGAATTGGGTTTACTGACGAGAAATCAGTGATGGAGCTTTGAGAAATGAGATGGGTTGCTGATCTGACACTAACGATGGTCGACAAGGTGCAATTGCACTATTGGGCCACCAATCTAACATTGAGAAAGTTGAGGATGGCTGATGGTTTTTTTTTGGTCAGTCATGTCGTGACTGTATTGAGCTTGTGTCCTGATTTAAAAACAATTTTTTTGAATGACACTCCACAGACATGCATATAGCCTTCTGAGGTGTGTTCATGTCCAAAACGGACATGCGGCTATTTTTGCTGTGTTTGTGCTTCCTAGCGTGAAACTGTTTGGATATGTCCCAAAACTTTTGTAACCAGTAGTTTGTGGTGGTGAAGTGCATCGGCACCTATTGCTAGACACTTTTTTCCTTTTCCTTCTCTATTTTTTCATAAGCCATCATCTACTGAGAATCTTAATACCTAGCTCTTAAATATTTGAATTATCTTAACCAAATCTTGTGTTGATACTTGTAATGCTTGAGGGAGTCTATGCAGCAAAAATATGTGAACTTGAGTCAATTAGGTTAAACAGCCTTGGTTAAAAACTTCAAATTTGGAGATGACCTCTAGTTCAAGTGCTTCCTTCCTTGTGAAGGTGAAGTTTAGGTACAAAGTTAAACCCAGGGTAAGGGTCGTCAATGGGCCGGCCCGGCCCATGGGCATAATGGGCTATTAGCTAGTTAACGGGCCAGGTCGGGCTGGGCCGAAAGAGAAAACCTCAGCCCATGACCCTGCCCATGGGCAATGCCCATTTTGTCCTTAGCGAGGTGGGTTATCGGGTTGGGCCTAATGGGCTACCCATGGGGTTGTGTTAGCATATTATTTTATTATTTTTATAAGGAAAGAATCAATTTTTTATAAGGAAATAATCAATCTATTTTTTAAAGGAAAGAATTAAAGAATTTAATACTTAATTACAAATTTTTTTACAGTCAAATCTATTTAATTTTTTGTTTTGTTGATGAAAACCTATTTAATTTTTTTATTAAGGCTTTAAATGGTTTTTTATTTTTATCTTTAATAAAAAAAAATGTCAAATGGTTAATTCAAATTTGCTAGACTACTAGAAAAATATATATTTAGTAAACTAAATTTAGCACAATTACTTTGAGTATCTTAGTGGTTGAGGGAGTTTTCTTAAGAAATTCCTTTATAATATCTCAGGATCAATTCTTCATACACTTCCTATATATTTTTGTTATGAATTATGAGTTATTGGGCTGGGTTAACAGGTTGGGCTACTGGGCTAGCCCATTGGGTACCCATGGGCATAAAAACTAGCCCATGGCTTGACCCACTAAGCTAGTGGGCTACTCATGGGCCTCAATAACAACGGGCCGGGCCGCCCATTGGCCCGGTGGGCCGTCGGGTTTCTAGGTCAGGCTATGGGCCGTGGGCTATTTGATGACCCTTAACCCAGGGTGCATGTAACTTGCCCATAAAAATTTAAAAATTTCAACTATTTAAATAGATTCATCTCTTATTGAAAGTATTTGGCAAGCATGTCAAAATAGGCTTCATTCTTGTACTCAGGGAAGGTTATCACAGCATTAACCACAGGTTGTTTGATCTTACATATCAGGAAAAGAAAAAAAAAAAAGAAAAAAAAGAAGAAGAAGAAGAAAACAGGTTGTTTGATGTAATGCTCCCAGGTTATAGCTGCAGCGGCTGCTGTTGACTTGTTTGATTTTATTCAGTGTTTTCCCCCTTAAAGATTGCCAGTATTTTATTCAATTTAAACAATCTCAAGTCTCTTGGATGGATTTGGACAGAATGATAAGTATAGTCTTGTTAATTCCATAACGAGCTATTGCACTGGGCTATTAAAGTCTTCAGAAGTGAAGGATTGTGTGTTTTCTCTGTGCATAATCATATTGTCACACATTTTTTCCTTTTTTTTCTGCAGGCTGTGTGCACAGAAGCTGGGATGTTTGCTCTGAGGGAGAGGAGGGTTCATGTAACACAAGAAGATTTTGAGATGGCAGTGGCAAAGGTAATGAAGAAGGAGACCGAGAAAAACATGTCATTGCGGAAGCTATGGAAGTAGTGTTCCTATATGTTAATGTTTTGTTTCACTCCACCACCCTTTGAGCCATTGATCTGTGGCTTTGTTCTTTACACACAGCCAACAGTTCTGTTCTTTGTATGGATATAAAAAACAGTGCGGGGGTGCCTACACTTTGTTGAAGTTTTTAAAATACCACTGGCATCTTTGTTTATTTTGTTAAATATTCTTTTGTGATACATTTTTATGTAATATGTGTTTTACTTCAATTATCTGACAACAATGTCCCTTGACAATGACTGTCAATCTTTTATCAATCTATTGGTTAGACGACCAGAATGATAATTAAAAATCTGTGCTTAGTGGACAAGCACGTGGCTTAGTTTTCTGGGCATGTGTAGCTGTAGCATGGGACATAGCACTCAGGGATCAATCATAACATGTAGTGCTAGTTGTGCTCGGTTTTGGGCTTCTGTTCTCCTCCAAAAGAAAAGAGTTTTGGAATTCTATCAGGTTTCATAATGCATTGGATCTTACAATTTGATTCCTCCAAGCATTGGTTTAGTGGTTCTCGAGGTTTTATGAGATCCATGAGGTGTTGGATTTTAGAGATTATTTCTTGGAATTATTAAGTGTGTGGAATGAAGTTAAATATATTAGGGGAATAGTCAAATATTCAAAAAAGTTTGGATATTTTAAAAAATAAAAACCAATAAAGATGAAAGAGATGACCTTGTTAGAGGTTATGATCTCAGTTTTAAGTGGAGGTGCATTCTAGTGTTAGCTTGGTTACCTTGGTAGGGTTGTAAATGAGCTAATTAGAGTAAAAAATTGTTTTTATTTGTTTAGCAAACTATTCAAGTTGAAGTCTAAGTTTAGGCTCAACAATAAAATAAGTTAAATTTAAACATAATAATGTGTTTGTAAAAAAATTCGCGAAATAAAACTAGATTTAACAATTTATATATTTATTTGTGTAAATGTATACTTATATAGACTTGAAACTGTATTGAATAATTTTGTAAATAGATTTATATGATATCAAATTATTATTTATAGTTTTATTTTTTTTATTTTTTTTATAATATCATAAACAATTCATTTATAGTAAAAATTTATAAATTTGTGAAAAGATCAAAAAATTTAGACATGATTTTACCATATAAAAGAAAAGAATAAGTTAATTAACTAGCTTGTCAATAAACTTGAGCTTAATCGACGAGAAAATGAACTAAATTTGAACATATAGTCTTATATAGTAACGAGTTAGAACTCGAATTATATTCAAAATAAAATTAAAAGAACAAGTTTAAACTTTTAATATTCAACTCAATTCTCTTGTTTATAGTTCTCTACCTAAATTTGTCTGGAGGTATGCTCTAGTATTAGCTTGGTCCCCTCATCAATGTGCCAAGGCAAACTCCAAATTCATAAATCTGGCTGCCATTGTTTTTTTTTTTTGGCTGAATAATCTGGCTGCCATTGTTGATCAATGGGGTTTTCGTTGATTTCATATTTGACTTTAAATATGGTTCTTTATTTTCTGGGAAAATTACACTTTACCATCCTAAACTATACATTAGATTACACTTTGCACCCTAAACTATTCAAATGCACACTTTGCACCCTAAACTATGACATTTGTTACACTTTGCACCTTGGCGTTAGTTTTACTGTTAAGTTAGACAGAAATTAATAGCACATAACTTACACATGATTATTGCTTAAGTGACACCTTGTTTAAAGACTAAAACATCCTTTTCACAAACAATTAAAAACAAAAGCAATTTTTTTTTCAGTTCTTTCTCTCTTCGGCATGAGTAATTTTAATAACAAGTCCAGGGAAAACATCATTTGGTTCGTGAATAAAGGGTTGTGCTCAACTATATTCTTTATAAGGGCGCTGCACTATTTAAGAAAAATACACACGTTTTTGAGCTATGAGTTTTATGAACGTTATTAAAAGAATAAAGCAAGAAAACACAAAATGAAACAATGAATAGTTAAAAAGAAAAAAAGAAAAAAATGAAACAATGAATCAAAAGAAGAGCTCTTTTAGGCCGGGAGACCCACCACACCACTTTTGAAGCTGTCAAGACTTAAGAGCAATAATCTTTCAACCACACTATAAGGGAGACCCACCCACCACACTACAATCAGTGATAAGTGCGGCGACCCTTATATAGTTGAGCACAACCCTCGTATTCATGACCCAGATGATGTTTTCCCTAAACGTCTTGTTAAAATTACTCACGCCGGAGAGAGAAAGAGCTGAAAAAAAAAAGTTTTATTCTGATGGGATGAAAAAAAAAACTTTTGTTTTTAATTTTTGTGAAAATGGTATTTTAGTCTTTAAACAGAGTGTCACTTAAGCAAAAATCATGTGCAAATCATGTGCAAGTCATGTGCTATTAATTTCTGTCTAACTTAACAGTAAAACTAACATTGGGGTGCAAAATGTAACAAAGATCATAGTTTAGGGTGCAAAGTGTGCATTTGAATAGTTTAGGGTGCAAAGTGTAATCTAGTGTATAGTTTAGGGTGGTAAAGTGTAATTTCCCCTTATTTCCTCATAGGTTACAACTTCCATAAGGTTTCTACTATAATAAATTTTATTTTAGGGACAAGCCAAAAAGGATTTTATTAACAATCCTCGTATTTGGTTATGTACAGTGATTTGTGAACTACCCCCATAGTTGGGAAGAAAGTGCTAGGAAAAAAAAAAAAAAAAGAATAATAGCATTCCATTTGAAAATAAGTATATTAGTAAGTTCAAAAAAAAAATATGAATGATTGCATTTCATTCGAAAATAAGTGTATATATATATATATATATATATATTTATATAAATAAGTTTATATATATAGGAAGAAGTTCTAAGAGAAGAAAATTCTGAAGTAAAAGTTTGTTTTAAACTTAAGAGACAACCTCCCTTAAATAGGCAAAATTTGGAGTGAACAGGGTCATGAATAGTAACAGGTGAATAGTAACAGATAAACAGTGACAGGTGAATAGTGACAGATGAATAATAAAAGTAAATTTTCCCACTTTTGACTCATTTTTTAGGGAATCATCTGTGAAGTTTAGAGGCCTACAATTTTAGGGTCTAGGCCACATTATTGATGTCCTTTTGTGCCAAAAGAAACCAATAAGCACTATCCTTTAGAAGCATTGGCATTGTTGTCTTCTTGTGCTAAAGGAAATCAAATGAACACTAGTATTAGGAATCTTCAGAAGCATCGTATTGGTGGGAAACAGTCTTTTAGCAGTGGTAAATATTGAAGTGTTTTGGCTGTTGTGCAAGCCAGACAAATAGGAGAATCAAAATCTTCCGCCAAATCTGAGGTATCTTGAAATAATTCAGGATTTTCAGCAACATATTCTTCAAAGACATTGAAGTATTTTGGCATTTGTGCAAGCCAGACAAATAAGGGAAAGTAACAGTAGTCTCAAATAGTAGTAACCTCAGGAGTGGACTCATCAATCAGTGGAAGGAGTATCGGATGGATAACCATCATAAGAATCCCATGGAGGATTATCATCACACGCATGCTCATGATAGATAGCATATTTATTACATAGTCCGCAATATAAAAGTGGCTCAAACTTTGGAGTTTTTCCTGGGATGAAAAGACTTCTTGGATTAGGATGATCTGTTATTTGCAAGTGAATAAGGGCATTAGCATAGGGTTTGGGACCAAAAACAAAGATTCTATCTGTGCTTCCTATGAAATGATAATCTTTCCATAGATTTTGAGCAACCTTAAGAATTTGATTATTAAATTAATTTCTCCAACATTTTGCAAGAGTAAAAGGATTATCAAAGGACAAGTGGGAATTTCCTTCAAGCCATTGTCCTTGGTGGGTGTAACCGTTAGTGAGAATGAGACGCTTTGGGGGTTGGACATTCATCCAGTTATCTCTTTCCCATTTTGGCAAAGTGCTCCAACATTTAATGGAAACAAAAGATCTAATGGAAACTTTGATAGTATGGATCTAAGTGTATGTATATATATATTCCATCCCATTTCATTTCGGGATAAGTAGCTAATACTAATTTAATAAGTAAGGTAGTTGTTGCATGACCAATTAGCTTAGACACTAGACAACATATGCCTACCCATTTTATCTCGCTCTAATGGTCTGTTTGGATTGAGGGAGAGGGAGGAGGAGTAGAGTAGAGTAAAGTAGATTTAGTACAAAATTAGCTTATTTTTAGCAAACTCTACTCTACTCCTCTCAACTCTCCCCTCCATCTAAATAGGCCATAAATGTAATGATTCTCTTAGGTGCGGTTTGGATCCGCGTTTCCTTCAGCATTTCACGTTTGTGTTTTGATGGGCGTGGGAACCATGGCTACACTGCTAGGAAGTAAACGCGCAAAAAATCTCAGCTGAAACGCAAAGAGGGGACAAAATTTACTATTTAGCACTGTTCACGGGTCCCACAACACTATTCATACATTTAAAAATTATTTTGCTACAATGTTTTCAGTTTTCAGTTTTCAGTTTCAGCAAAAATAAGTTGTATCCAAACGGACCCTTAATTATGCTATGCTCATATCTGAGTCCCATGTTTGCTCTTCTCCACCAACAAACCAAGAAGTTGGCTTTCCCAACACAAATATGAGGTCGTCCCCTTTATTCCATGTTGACCCTTGCCAAGAATGGCTTTTTGGGAAGCCTATTCCCACCATGCTCATAGTCCGACAGGCTTGCCAACTGTAGTGGGGAGGATATATATATATATATATAAAATTCATTTGTTGTATGTACACTCTTGAAGTTTGGACTAAAATCATTAGGGTTTAATTAAAAATAAACATTATCTCACACATGTAACACTTATGTAGAATTTTTAAAGATATTCATTTGTTGTAATTATATCCTTAAAGTTCAGATTAAAATGAAAGTATTAAGGTTCGGTTAAAAATAAACATTATCTCACACATATGACACCTATGTGGATGTGATTAGACATAATATCCCCAAAATTTTTGTTTCTACAATTTTCAGCCATTTTGCCTCCATCTCATGCCAACCCCTCACTATTCTCACACAAACAAAATTACCAATAAAAAGATAAACCCCTCATTCCTCTTTCTTTTTGTTAGATGCATCTCAGTTCCTATCCAACAATTTGTCCGTGGTAGTTAGCCGTGGTAGCTTTAGAAATATTTTTAGGATATTCACTAAAAAATTTAAATTATACAAAATTTAACAAGAGAAGACTTTTTTTTTTTTTTTTTGGGTTGAGAAAATGATAAGAGAGAACTTAAATATATGAGGTTCATAAAAAAAAATTCTCGGAATATGAATGTGAATAGTAAGAATAAAAAATATTACATCATTATTAGGGAGAGAATGTGAATGGTAAGAAACCTCTTCCAACTATTCAGAAAAAACCATTCTCAAAAAAAAAAAAAACCTCCTCCACACTTACACATAAATTAATAAAAAGACAAAATTGCCCTTGAAAATCCCCGCCATTAACACCCTTTTTCCCTTTTAGCAAAATCAAAATTCTCTCTCTCAACTCCACAGCCACTACCTAGCATAGCCGCCGGAGCTACGCTGCCGAAAATCACCAGTTCCGACAAGACTGGCCTTTGTCTCATCGGAAAATACCCATAATGGTCTCTCCTTCTCGTTGCTTCCAAACCCCAACGCCGGAAGCTTTCTCGCCTCTTCCAACATCTGACATCGCAAGAAGGTTTTCTTCTCTCTCCTTTTCTGTTTTTTTTTTTTTTTCACATCTTTGGATTTGGCACCATAATAAGACCTTACAAGGGTCTTATTTTTATAACCAAATCTCACTTGAAAGATAAACGTTTTTGGCTTTGCAGTTCTGTAATGGGGAGTGAGATTTGGGTGTTTTTGTTTAGGGAAGAGACGGGTCTGATGGGGTTGGGGTTTATTGTATTAGTTTGTATCCCTATTTTATTATCAATGTCTATAAACTTACATGAGATTGGGCTGCCTAGATTAATATTCATGGTTCCTTTGCAGGTAATGTATGATGCTCAGACTTCATGCTGAAGTAAGATCATATATTGCTATCAGTGTACTTTGTTACTTGCATATTAGCAATAAATAAAGAGTACATTTTTGTTAGACACCTTTTTATTATATCAACATTAGTCACGTTTATCATTGAGTCTATATACCCTGTTTCTTTTGGTTTGCACCATGGCACTATGTTGCGCATGTAAATGCTTCTCTTTTTGAAAGCTAGTTTTTTTTCCCAAAAAAAAAAAAAAAAAAAAGTTTGATATTGCTCCAAACTCCAGAGGGCTTTACCTAGCTGTATAGTGTACTACTACTAGTCCATTGTGTCTTCACAAACTATATGAGCTTAAAATTTTGAAATTGCAGTGAGCTCACATAGTCAATGCTCTTCCAACACAACAACGTTGGGTTATTCCACTTTATTTCCCGCCAATTCCTTTCAAAGCCACACCTTTTCTCAAGCATCTCTAGCAGCCCCAGGCTGAACAAGACATCATGCATTCAATACCTGAAGAACTGCGAATCCATGACCCATCTCAAACAAATCCAGACCCAGATCTTCCGGGTTGGGCTCCACCAAAACCATGACACCCTCAACAAACTCATGGTCTTCTGCACTGACCCATCTCTTGGGAACTTGCACTACGCTGAGAAAATCTTCAATTATATCCAAAACCCGAGCTTGTTCATATACAACGTGTTGATCAAAGCATTTGCAAAGAAGGGTAGCTTTAGAAAATCCATTTCGGTCTTTGGCCAATTGAGAAAACATGGTCTTTGGCCCGACAATTTTACGTACCCATATGTATTCAAAGCGATTGGGTGTTTAGGTGAGTCTTGGAAGGGTGCTAAGGTTCATGGGTTTGTGGTGAAGACTGGGCTTGAGTTTGATACCTACGTTTGTAACTCGCTTATGGACATGTATGCTGAACTGGGCAAGGTTGAGAATTTCAAGAAGCTGTTCGATGAAATGCCTGAGAGAGACAAGGTGTCTTGGAACGTTATGATTTCAGGCTATGTTAGGCGTAGGAGGTTTGAGGATGCTGTGAATGTTTTTTGGCAAATGCGAAGGGAGAGCAATGAGAAGCCTGATGAAGCCACAGTTGTAAGCACTCTGTCAGCTTGTACAACTTTGAAAAATTTGGAGCTTGGTAAGGAAATTCATGGTTATGTTGCAAATGAGCTTGGATTTACTACTGTCATTGGGAATGCTTTGTTAGACATGTATGCTAAGTGTGGCTGTTTAAGTGTAGCCCGGCAAATTTTTGATGAGATGCATACAAAGAATGTGATTTGTTGGACCAGTATGGTGTCTGGGTATGTGAACTGTGGTGAGCTGGATGAAGCTAGAAAGTTGTTTGAGAAGAGTCCCACTCGGGATATAGTTCTTTGGACAGCTATGATTAATGGGTATGTGCAGTTTAACTGTTTTGATGAGGCGGTGGCTCTATTTCGAGAGATGCAAATTAGAAGGGTTAAACCAGATAAATTCACCGTGGTTGCTCTCCTCACAGGTTGTGCTCAGTTGGGAGCTCTAGAGCAAGGAAAATGGATTCATGGATACATAGATGAGAATAGAATTTCGGTGGATACAGTCGTCGGCACTTCTCTTATAGAAATGTATGCAAAATGTGGGTGTGTGGAGAAGTCTTTGGACATTTTCTATGAGTTAAAGGAAAAAGATACAGCCTCTTGGACTTCAATCATTTGTGCGCTTGCCATGAATGGTAAGACAAGCAAAGCACTTGAGTTGTTCTTAGAGATGAAACAAGCTGGGGCTACACCTGATGATATCACCTTTATTGGTGTTTTAAGCGCTTGTGGTCATGGAGGATTGGTCGAGGAAGGCCGCCAGTTCTTTAATTCTATGACAAAGCAGTATGAGATTGAGCCGAAACTAGAACACTATGGGTGTCTGATTGACCTTCTTGGTCGAGCTGGAAAGTTGGACGAGGCAGAGAAATTGATAGAAGAAGTCCCTAAAGAAAATAGTGAGATCTTAGTTCCACTTTATGGTTCTTTGCTTAGTGCTTGCAGAATCCATGGCGATGTTGAGATGGGTGAACGGGTGGCTGAGTGGCTGGTGAAAATTGAGTCAAGTGATTCCAGTATTCATATGCTCCTTGCCAATATTTATGCCTCTGCCGACAGATGGGAAGATGTAACAAAAGTGAGAAGGAAAATGAAAGATCTTGGTGTCAAAAAGGTGCCCGGATGTAGTTCAATTGAGGTTAATGGGATTGTCCATGAGTTTGTTGTTGGAGATCCATCTCATTCAGAAATGAGAGAAATATATTCCATGTTAGATAGACTGGCAAGACCTTTGTTGGATTCAGAAGAGAGTGAGATTGAAAGAGAAATCCTGGTTCCAGTTTGTTGGTGAGGAACAAAGCTGAATTTTCAGAATTTTGCAAGCCACAGTGGAGCTATGAGAAAAAAGTTTATGACAATTTGCAGTTTGCTCAACAATAAACATTATTTATTGTTCAGCCACCAGAGAAGAGTGGGTCCAAGAATTCTCAGGTTAGAGAGGTTTCAAGTGATCATCAAAGACTCATAGCTCTAGAAGAAATGAGTAAACATGCTTGAATTGTCTTGGTGATTGGGTTTCTCAAATGAAAATGGGAAATTCTAAAGGAGTGGTCCGTCAACAAGAGTTGCTCTCTGCAATGACAGTTATGTGCTTCATTTAATCTTACAAAGAAAAGTTGATCCATTGGTCAACCTTATGAAAGTTGAAAAGGTTCTCGATTCCACATATGACATGATTGGTGGTCTTGACTAGCAAATTAAAGAGATAAAGGAGGTTTGTCTCGTGTACCCTTTTACTTTCTGCATTCTAACTCCAATTCTTAGTGTCTCCTTACTACTTCCTTGATTAGGGAGGCATATTAGGTGGTTGATTGATATAACGGTTTATTCATGATTTGTAATTATCTTTCCAGGTCATTGAGCTTCGAATCAAACATCCCGAGTTATTTGAGTCTTAGAATAGCTCAATCGAAGGTAACAAGATGTTGCCACATTAACTTGTAGGTTTATTTCTTTACTTAATAGACATTGGTGCTTATGGTTTTCACCAACTCTCTCTTTCTACATGATAGGGTGTCCTGCTATATGGGCCACCTGGTACAGGCAAAAGGCTGTTGGCTAGGGCAAAAGACTGTTGGCTAGGGCTGTGGCTCATCATACTGATTGTACTTTCGTCAGGGTTTCTGGTTCAGAATTAGTTCAGAAGTATATTGGAGAAGGTTCCAGATTGGTTAGGGAACTTTTTGTCATGGTCAGGTTTGTTTTTATCTTTTTAATAAGCCACATGCTCAATTTCTTCATAGCTGATTAGGCTTTGCTTTGTTTATGGAAAAATAGATTAGGAAAATGATTTTTTTTTCCTGTGTTAATGCTTGGCTGTGTAGTATTGAAGTGTTTTCATACCATGAAATTTAAATGCTGTGTGTGTGTTTGTGGGTGTATATCTGGTTTAGATGTCTCACCTTGTGGAACCTCTGAATATACAAAGGAGCCACTTTGCAATATTATCAGATTTGTGATGTGGCACAAGATATATTCATCTGTTTCTGATATGTTTCAGTTGTAGAGTTATCTGTGATCATTCAGTAGTCTGAATACAAAAAAGAAGAAGAAGAGATTGTGATGCATTAATGTTTCTGGTTTTACAATTCTATTAAACTAAGCATTTTGTATATCAACCTCTTTGTTTTTCTTTGGCAGGGAACACACTCCATCAATCATATTTATGGATAAAATAGACAGTATTGGATATGCTCAAATGGAATCTGGTAGTGGCAATGGTGACAGTGGAATGCAGTGGACTATGCTGGAGCTTCTTAACCTAACATTGTGCTTCCTAGTGTGAAACTGTTTGGATGCCCCAAAGCTCGTGTAATCAGTAGTTTGTGCTGGTGAAGTGCATCGGCACGTATTGCCAGACACTTTTTTTTCTTTTTCTTTTCCTCTATTTTTTCATACGCCATCATGTAATGAGAATCTTAATACTTAGTTCTTAAATATTTGAATCATCTTAGCCAAATCTTGTGTTGATACTTGTAATGCTTGAGGGAGTTTATGCAGTAAAATATGTGAACTTGAGTCAATTAGGTTAAACAACCTTGGTTAAAAATTTCAAATTTGGTGATGACCTCTATGGTTCAAGTGTTTCCTTCCTTGTGAAGGTGAAGTTTTAGTTTCAAAGTTAAACCCAGGGAGCATGTAACATGCCAATAAAAATTTAAAATTTTCAACTATTTAAACAAATTAATCTCTTATGGAAAGTAATTGGCAAGCAATGTCAAAATGGGCTTCATTCTTGTACTCAGGGAAGGTTATTACCCTATTAACCACAGGTTGTTTGATCTTACATATAGGGAAAAGAAAAGAAAAGAAAAGAAAATTTTAAAAAGAAGAAAAAAACAGGTTGTTTGATGTAATGCTCCCAGGTTATAGCTGCAGCAGCTGCTGTTGACTATCTAAGGCTGCTATGCTGCCTTTGTTTTGAACTTATTTTGGGATTTCCCCCTTAAAAGATTGCCAGTATTTTATTCAGTTAGACCAATCTCAACTCTCTTGGATAGATTTGGACAGAATGGTAAGAGTATAATCTTGTTAATTCCATAACGAGCTATTACACTGGGCTAGGCAAGTCTTCGGAAGTGAGGGATTGCGTGTGTTTTCTGTCCATAATCATATTTTTCACACATTTTTCTTTTTTGTTCTGCAGGCTGTGTGCACAGAAGCTGGGATGTTTGCTTTGAGGGAGAGGAGGGTTCATGTAACATAAGAAGATTTTGAGATGGAAGTGGCAAAGGTAATGAAGAAGGAGACCAAGAAAAACATTGTCATTGCGGAAGCTATGGTAGTAGTGTTCCTATATGTTGATGTTTTGTTTCACTCCACCACCCTTTGAACCATTGACCTGTGTGGCTTTGTCCTTCACCCACAGCCAACAGTTCTGTTCTTCTTTGTATGGATATAAAAACCAGGGCGAGGGTGCCCTACACTTTGTTGAAGTTTTTAAAGTCGCATTGGCATTTTTGTTTATTTTATTTTGTTAAATATTCTTTTGTGATACATTTTTATGTAATATCGGTCGTGTTTCACTTCTAGTATCGGACAAGAATGTCCCTAGACAATGACTGTTAATCTTTTATCAATCTATTGGTTAGACGATCAGAACGATCATAATTTCCAGCAAAAGTCTGCTTGGAGAACGACCACATGTGGCTTAGTCTTCTGGGCATGTGCAGCATGGGACATAGCACTCAGGGATCAGACTATCATAACATGTAGTGCTAGTTGTGATCAGTTTTGGACTAATATTCTCCTCCAAAAGAAAAAGGTTTTGGAATTCTACCAGGTTTCATAATGCATTGATCCTACGATTTGATTCCTCCAAGCATTGGTTTTAGTAGTTCTCAAGATTTTATGAGATCTATGAGGTATTGGGTTTTAGGGATTCTTTCTTGAAATTATTTGTTGTGTGGAACGGAGTTTACACCGGAGGGATAGTTAAATATTCAGAGAGTTTTTTGGATACTCTAAAAAAAAAAACAAAAACTAATAATGATGAAAGAGCTGTCCCAGTGACAACCTTATTAGAGATTAGGACCTTGGTTTGTGTGGAGGTGCATTCTAGTGTTACCTTATTTCCCTCATAATGTGCCAAGGAGAGAGAGTTGACCCAAATGACGACCTTACATGTTACCTTAGCAGGGTTGTAAATGAACTAATTAGAGAAAAAAATCGTTTATATTTGTTTAGCAAACAATTTAGGTTGAAGTCTAAGTTTAGGCTCGGCAATAAAATGTGTCATAAACAAACTCATGAACATAAGGCTTGATTTAACAATTTATATGAATACTTGTGTGTACGTATACTTATATAGACTTGAAATTGTATTGTAGAATTTTGTAAATAGATTTTTATGATCTCAAATTATTATATATAGTTTTTTTGATAATATCATAAACAATCCATTTGTAGTAAAAATTCATTAATTTGTTAAAGAGTAAAAAATTTTAGACATGGATTTACTTTATATGAGAAAAGAATAAGTTAATTAAGTAACACGTCAATAAACTTGAGTTTAATTGATAAAAAAATGAACTAAACTTGAACATATAGTATTGTTTGATAATGAGTTAGAGCTCTATTTATGTTCAAAATAAAATTAAAAGAATAAGTCTGAACTTTTAATACTTGACTCGATTAGCTTGTTTATTGTCCTTTACTTAGATCTGTGTGGAAGTTTGCTTTAGTGTAAACTTGGTCCCCTCATCAATCTGCCAAGGCAAAGTCCGAGTTCATAAGTCTGGCTGCCATTATTGACCGATGGGGTTTTCATTGATTTCATATATGACTTTAAATATGGTTCATTATTTCCACATAGTTTACAACTTCCATAAGGTTTCTACTTTAATAAATTTTTTTTTTAAGGAAAAGCCAAAAAGGATATTGTTAATAATTCTCGTATTCGGTTATGTATTGTGATTTGTGAATTATCCTATAGATAAATGGAAGAAATTAGTGTATAAGTAAGTTAAAAAATGAATAAGTTGGCATTTCATTATTTCAATTGTATAATTGGAATTATGACTATTTATTTATTTGCATATAATTTGATTTGATTTTTAATATATATACATACATATATATACATATTACATAAATAAACACACATATATATCTTAAATGAGTGTCTTTTAACCCTTAAATCAGTCGTTCACAAAAACATAAGGTTGACTATTGTGCAACTTTCGTAAAGTTGTTTCAAGAGCATCCGTAGCCGATGTTGCAAAAAAAATATCATTTTGACACACCAAAAGTTTACTTTATTATTTTACCACATCATTTTATAACATCCCATTTATCAGATGTTTTATCATTCAATTCTATACATTAAAAATAATATTTACTACACATTAAAATAATATATTAACTGCTCCCACCATCACCATCATCAAGCACAACAACAACAAAGTAAAAAAGGATGAGAGAGAAATGAATAAAAAACTTTTTTTTTTTAGCATTCTTGTCCGTACCATTCCAAAATGGAACGGTACTATTCACATGTGGCAAAAATTATGAGATTTGGAACATCTCATAAAGGAGGTTTTTTGTGTTTGATGTGCCAAATGTGCCAAATATTTGACATTTGACACATCTGCTATGGATGCCCTAAGAAACTCTTCTTTTTAGGGAAAAGTCAAAAAAAGACAAAGAAAAGTGTATGTATATATATAAGTTTTTAAAAAAATATGAACGAGTTACATTTCATTTGAAAATAAGTATATTAGTAAGTTAAAAAATAACGAATAATTTGGCATTTCATTGTTTTAATTGTATAATTGGAATTAAGACTATTTATTTATTTGTATATAATTTGATTTGATTTTTAATTTACATATAAATATATAATAAATGTTGAATATTTCTTAAATTAGTGTCATTTAACCCTTAGGCCAGTCATTCACAAAAACATAAGGTTGACTATTGTGCAACTTTGGTAAAATTGTTTCTGCTTAAAAAAATTTTCTTTAGGGAAAAGTCAAAAAAAGAAAAAAAAAGTGTATATATATAAGTTAAAAAAAATATGAATGAGTTGCATTTCATTATAAAATAAGCATATTAGTAAGCTAAAAAAAATGAATAAGTTGGCATTTCATTATTTTAATTGTATAATTGGAATTATGACTATTTATTTATTTGTGTATAATTTAATTTGATTTTTAATATATATATATATATATATAATAAAATGTTGAATATTTTTTAAATTAGTGTCTTTTAACCCTTATGTAAGTTGTTTACAAAATATAAGTATGACTATTGTGCAACTTTAGTAAAGTTGTTTCTACTTTAAAAATTTTTCCTTTTAGGGAAAAGTCAAAAAAGAAAAAGAGTGTGTGTGTATATATATATATATATATATATATATAAGTTTTAAAAAAATATGAATGAGTTGCATTTCATTGGAAGATAAGTATATTAGCAAGATAAAAAAAAATGAATAAGTTGGCATTTCATTATTTTAATTGTATAACTGAAATTATGACTATTTATTTATTTGTGTGTAATTTGATTTGATTATATATATATAATAAAATAAATAAAATATTGAAGACTTCTTAAATTAGTGTCTTTTAACCCTTAAGTCAATCGATCACAAAATCATAAGGTTGACTATTGTGTAACTTTGGTAAAGTTGTTTCTACTTTAGAAAACTTTCGGTCAAAAAAAAGGACAAAGCCATAATGTTTCTGACAGGCTCTATAATTAATGCCGCATGTTTCCAACGTATAACATTTATAAAGCGTGGAGATTGGATAATATGAATATCAGAACATTGGTTTGCTGCGACGGAAAAAGGCCACTATCGTAATAAGAGTATTTAGGGAGACTCAAAATCTCCTATCTCACTATTCTTCCTCCGCTATATACTTTACAAAAATAAAAACATGTCACGTGTTTTTTTAATTTATTAAATTCTAAATTTATATATTCTATTATTTTAATTTTTTAAAATAAATAAATAAATAAATAAATAATCCATCATATTTAGGTAATTGAAATAATAGAAGGCATAAATTTAGCATTTAATAAATTAGATAGACACGTGATATGTTTTTATTTGTGGAGTATATAATGGAAGAAGAAGAGTGGGATAGAAGATTTTGACTCCCCCTTGTGTGTGTATTAAAATACTTAGTATTCTTAAAAAAAAAAAAAAAAGAAACTCTTACATTTATTGAAACCAAATTTTTTTATATTCTCAAATCAGGTTGTTCAATACAATTTTATTTTTGCAAGTGGGAGACCATACTCGGTGAGGTGCATTAACGCATGAACTTTACCAAAAAAACCATATTTCTAATTTTCTACACCGAAACAATTATATTTTTGTGAAGCATCACCAACACACCATCCATCAAATGAGTATTATTGCATGTATGAGGATAAACCATATTATATTGCGATCCCATCAAAGTCGTAAACTAACACAATGGAATACACCATCATCTTCTCAAAAAAAAAAAAAAAAATACACCATCCATCAAATAAATATTATTACATCTATGAGGATGAACCATATTATATTGTGATCCCATTACAGTCGTAAACTAACACAATGGAACTCAGACTATGACGCTTAGCCTTCCCAGGTAATGAATTCTCAGTTTCGGTAAGATAGTTGCAACTCATTCGTAACCCCACACAGTTTTTGGCCTTTTGCTTCTATTGTTAGGCAAACAGAACCTTGAGGACAAGTTTGTTGGCCAGATGGGAAAATTGGAATAAGGATTAGGTCAATAGTCAAATATCATTTGGTAGGCAACCACCATCCGATTTTTTGGATTTTGAAAGTTTTTAAATCATACAATCACATAGTCAACTAGATAGGTTGGGTTGCTCTGCGGTTATTAATTCCTATATTAATGTTGTTCTGACTATATAGGTTGGGTTGCTCTGAGGTTATTAACTCCTATATTAATGTTGTTCTGACTAGGAACCACATTGACATGGACCATATCCTCTCCATTTGATAAGCTTATTGAAAATTTGAAATGTATTTTTTGGGTTTAGTTAATTGATTTGCCTAAGGATACAAGTTGAGATGCATCTAATGTTTAAGATCAATGTACACCTTTGTCATTGCTCAAAAAAAAGTACACATTGTCACGTTTGAGATTTTTTTCATTTTGGTTATTTTCGTTTTAAAATTTTTATTTTGACCCTTTGTGTTTGACTTACTTCATGTTGGCTTGTTTCAAAATTTTCATTTTGGTGCTTAATGTTTGATTCAATTTTCTGTTAAGTACTTTTATGAAAATTGTGATGTGTTTTAGTGTTAAAACATTTTTCACTCTTCTTTGTGTGTTAGTGTGTGTTTGTTTCTTAAAAAAAGTGTCAGTGTGTATTTATTTTTCAAAAAAAAAAAAAAAGTCTCCAAACAATTTTTGGGTGCCTACTGGCACAAAAAGTTTATTTTTGTAAATAACTAGTATTCCCTTCGTTTTACTTTTTTTGTCCTGTTTGAAAAGTCAAACTTTTTAAGGGAACATCATTTATTGTCTTATCTACCTTTTAAAAATGTATAAGTTTCCAAAACTACCCTTAAAAAATTTTATCAAAAAATTGAATTAGTAAATTAATAAGGGTATAATAGGAACATTAGTAAATTAATGACTTTTATTTTTAGAAACAGGACAATATTTTAGGACATCTCAAAATGGAATAGAAGACAAAAAAAGTGAGATGGAGGGAGTAGTATTTTAATGCTGAATTAATTAAAATTTTATGTAAAATTAAAAAAAAAAAACATTTTATGAATATTACTGAAAGTCTGAAACTATCTATCTATATGTTATCTATTATAAAAGTTCGAATCCTTACCATCGGTAGATACACAAAATGGTGAAATGTGTCTCTTTGGCAATACATAAAATAATGACACATATAATCTTTTGTAATAAATATCTACTATACATTTCACAATTTATAATAAGAGATTAAATTCGATAAGGATATGGTGTAAAACCCAAGTTTTACTCCTCTAATTCAAACATTATAATCATCATATTACATATTAAAGAATAGACACAATCACACAATCAATTCTAACACCCATTTGAAAATCTAACTTAATTGTGAGTTCATTAAGATGTTATTATGTGTGGTAAGATTTATTGAGTTTTGAGTCTGAATTCGGTAAGGATGGGTGTAAAACCCATGTTAAGTAAAAAAAAAAAAAAAAAAAAAAAAAAAAAAAAAAATGTGACAATTTCTTATTGAATGATGTAAAATATGGATTTTACATCCTATCCTTACTGAATTCAGACTCTTATAATAAAGAGATTAAAATTCAATAAAGATGTGAAGTAAAACCCATGTTTTCAATCCCAACATGTCATATTATCTTATCTCATATTTGAGAATATACATAACTGCACTCAATCAATTTTAATACCCATATATAAATCCAACCAAATTAAGAGTTTATTGAGATACTATTAGGTGTGGTAGGATGTATTGAATTTTAAGTAAAATGTTGATGTGACAATCTCTTATTAGATGTAAAAAATGGGTTTTACACCTCATCCTTACCAAATTCGGACTTTATAATAAATATCCACTATAAGCTTTTTTTAAATACTCCATCAATTTTTTTCCCATAGATTTTTTCCCATGTGCCAACAATAAATAAAAATAAGAAAAAAAGTTCCTTAAATGCACACTATAAATTCCACCATTATAATAAATATCCACTATAAAATCTTTTAAATACTCCATCAATTTGTTTCATTTTTTTCCCTCAAATTTTTTTTCCTTGCACCAACATTTAAATAAAAATCTAAACAAAAAACAAATTTCCTTAAATAGGCACTATAAATTCCACCATTATAATAAGTATCCACTATAAACTCCTTTAAATACTCCTTCAATTTATTTCCTTTTTTTCCCATGTGCCAACAATAAATAAAAATCTAAACAAAAATAAAAGTTCCCTAAATGTACACCATAAATTCC
This sequence comes from Quercus lobata, assembly GCF_001633185.2. Taxonomy (NCBI): domain Eukaryota; kingdom Viridiplantae; phylum Streptophyta; class Magnoliopsida; order Fagales; family Fagaceae; genus Quercus; species Quercus lobata. The sequence goes on from NC_044905.1 coordinate 87,114,583, forward strand.
ACAATTATAATAAATATCCACTATAAGTTCTTTAATTTACTCCATCATTTTTTCCTCTTTTTCTTTTTCTTTTTTGATAACCTAAAAGGAATGTTTTAAAATGTGTTTTTAATATCTGAGATAGAATTATACTATAGACTAATTTGAGTATATATATATATATATATGTGTGTGTGTGTGTGTGAAACTCTTTCTTGCAAACTTGAATCCCAGTCTTGCCTCCATCCCAAAAGAACTTATGTTTGTGAAAGGACTATCATGCCAAAAGTATGCAGTGACCATGTTTTAAAATGTGTTGAATATGCATAAGTACCATAATAAATTACAAATGCGATTATAGTACTCGATTTAAAGGATTTATTTATTTATTTTTAAGAAAAAAAACCTTCCAAATATATTTCATTGACATCTAATTATATATCTAATTGTATGGGTACACAAAATGGTAACACATGTCCCTTTGGTAATGCATAAAACATTGACACATATCATCTTTTGTAATAAATATCCACTATAAATTTTACCATTATAATAAATATCCACGGATAAACTCCTTTCAATACTCCATGAAAGAAAAATGAGTAACATTAATTACATTCAAATAATAGTTAAGCTCCTTTGTTTTTTATTAATTATTATCAATAAATCACAATAAATATTCAAATAATAGTTACATTCTTTCTCACCTATATATTTCTCAGTTCTCACCTATATATGAGCAAACCATAACATGGAGTCCACACTTTCCCTCTCCCTTGTGTGTGTGTGTGTTTGTTTCTCATAAAAAAAAAAAAAAAGGAGCCCACAAGTATAAGAGTAATATTCAACAACACAAAAATTTACAGGTTTGTCCTCTTTTAATTTTTCTTCTTCTTTATTATTATTATTCTTGTTCGTTGTTTTTGTAAAAGTCATGTTTATAGGTAGGGGTGTTCACCAAACCGCACAAACTACAAAAACCGCACTAAAACCGCCCGCAAAATAGCATAACCGCACCGCAACCTTTATATATATTAATATATTTAATTATTTTTAATATTAAATATATTATTAATAGTTTAATAACCCTAGTTTTAAAATAAAATAAAAAATAGTTTGATAACCTAGCAAGTATTAATTAGGAAAGCCAACCCGAAATAAAGAAAAACTAATTTAATAGTTTAAAACTTGGACCAAAACAAAGGAAAAAATTAGTTTTGGGCTGGGTAGGAAAAACCCAAAAATTTGAAAAATATACCAACTTTAAACCATTTAAATTGCATTTTATACACTGCACCGCACATGTGACTGCAAAAATGAGGTGTGGTGCGCTTATGGTTTTGGCTAAACTTTAAACCGCACCGCATTGTACATGTGACCATAAAAATAAGGTGCGGTGCAATTATGATTTTAGTTAAACCGCATAGCAAAGTGCGGTGCTAAAAATGGCCCAAAACCGCACTGCACTGCACCGCGAACACCTCTATTTATAGGTATGTCATTTGATGGCTAATTTAAATGATTTCTTGGCAATTTTTTTTTTGGAATATTTTGATAAATTATGTTATATATCTTTGGTTATTTTTTAAATTAATGGTAGTTTATTAAATTAAGATTTTTCTTTTTGCCATTAAGAAATTATCCTTAACTACTTATTTTTATAAAATTTTTACTTTCAAAATAAGTTTAACTAAAAATTAGTTTGAATTTTTTTCCCCAAACACCTATTTCTTATGTCTCTTTTATCTCTCTGAAATTTTCAAGATTTCTTTTTTATTAATTTCATCGATCTCTACATAAAAATCCTCAAGTTTATGGCTAAGCAAATAGACATTGAAATTCAAAAATGAATTCTTAAGATAAATGCAAATCTTACTTTACTTATTTTTAAAATTTTATACTTTTATCTTTTTAAATTATGCATAAAATTTAATATCTTCAACACACACATTCAATTTATATATCTTTTATCTGTTATAATAAATATTAATGTTGTGCACTTAATTTTCAACTTAACATTCAATTTATATTTTGCATAATTATATCTATAGTTTTTTTCTCTATGTCAAAATAATTTTTTTGAACTCTTGATTTAATTATGTACAATTTAAATAACTTTAATGAATAAAATTTCATATGTGTATGAGAATATAAATGAAAGTTGTATATATCTAATTATACACGTGTCATCCGAAAAAAATTATACATCTTTCAAAAGATTTAAAAATCCTTTATTAAATTCATTGTCATTTGAATTATTACATATTATATTCCATGAGACGACAATGGTAAAACCAATTAATTTCTTTTGATAAATGCTTTTTGTAGTCCAAATTTAAAAAAAAAAAATAACAATGTCATTAAAATATGAAAAATATAAGATCTAACGCTTTTGGTAGTTCAAGTAAATATATATGTATTTTCTCAACAAACAAAAAAAGTAAATATATGTGTGTATATATTTTTTTCAATCAAGCTAGAAATATGCAATTATTTTTTAAATGGGAAATATGAGGATGTATGCAATGATGTGATGACAGATGGAATTTTCTCAAACCTTTTTGCTTTCCTTTGATTATAATTTAAAAAAAATAATTCTTGATTATAATACATCAACAACAATAATAATAATAATTGAAAAAAAATTATTTAAAAAATTGTGTAACTCACGGGCCAATAACTAGTCATAATAATTAGTAAGCCACTTGAAATTCTAAATTAATTATCTTAAAACACACATACATGCATATATATTGTAGTATAAAATTATGATAGATTATTAAAATAATTTTAATAAAAATTAAATTTTAATCCAATTTGAGTTGGAGTAGAATTTTTAATTTTTTGAAACTTAGTTAATAGAGTTTTAGCTAAATTATATTATCTTAAAAATTAATAAGATAAATTAACTTAATAATTAATTAATGAGAGTATATATGTTGCCGAGAAAATTCTCACTTGGCATAACCACAACTTTTAAACTTCAGTTTTTATTATGTAGTATATATATATATATATATATATATATATATATATATATATATTATTTCCTTAAACATAAGAAACTAGTGATGTTTGAAAGATCGATTCTTCTTGTCTGTTCAGAATTATAATAACTTCTAAATTTCAAATATCTAACCCTTACAATAATTGATGGGATACAAATTTAGGACGATAATTTAAAAAGCTTCATTGATTTTTATTTTTTTGTTATTTATTTATTTATTTTTCGAATTGCTTCATTGATCTTATTAGAACAAAAAACCTATAAAAGAGTATAATCAGGGCGGAACTACCCTTGGACTAGGGGGGGCAATGGCCCCCCTAATTAAAAAAAAAATTATTATATATATATGTGTATTAATTTTAGCAATTTTGTTCTATAAAATTTCATTTTATTTCCCTTTAACAATATCATTGATTCTTTTAAGAGTAATGTTATACTCACAAACTTTTTTATAACATTTTTAGTAGCAAATTTTTATTGGTTTGCATATGGGTACACCACTCACATTATTTACTTACCAGTAACCACTTATTACATAAGTAATTTATAAAAAACTTGCAGCTCTAGCATTTTCCTCATTTTAGTGATCATAAAAAAATTTATAGATCTAAAATCTAAAACAAAATATACAAGCTAAAAAAAAAAAAAAAGCTCAATAACAAAAATTACCAGTAAAACTAAAAACAAAATTAAGCTCAATTAACTAATTTTATCCAAAATAAATAACCCTATTATTTAAAAAATTCTAAACAAAAATAATTTTGTTCTTACCTACCAAAAAAAAATTCTCAATAGCAAAGTAGCAGAATAGAGATTGAAATCATTGCACACAGCTGACAGTAAAACCGCTCCTTACTCAAAATTCTGGCTCCCTCTCTGAGTATAATATAATTATTATGAAAACTACACAAATTTGACTCATCGAGGTGAAGTAGTCAAAGTTATTTTTTGATACTAAAATAAATGCGGAATACTAATTTGGATCTTGCTTAATTTCCAATACTTATCGAATGCAAAAAAAAGCTTAGCTGAAAAAGATAAGAGTAGGAGCTACGAAGTGAGTCTCTCTGTCAAGGAGGTCTCTTCCCCTTTTTCTAGTTTACCTTCTATGGAATGGAAGACCTTAGACCTTGTTTCTCGAAAGCAAGAGACCCACAAAAAAAATAGTTATTAGACCGATTTATAAGGTGTCTCCTTATAATGAATTTATCTTGAGTGAGAGATAGGGCTGAGTGAGAGGTAAGGCTTATAATTCGGGAATATATGAAAATTTGAATATAATTTTGGCAAAATTGAAAATTGAAATTATATATATACATATATATATTTTGGCTGAATATTCATCCTTTGACCAGGAGCATCGATCTCAAGCTGATCAACTCTTAATCTTTTTTGCTTCTTCATGGCATTGTCTAATGATGTCCGCGTTCCTTGCACTGGAAAAATGCACAGGTCGCTGCCACTTCTTCAACGGTTAGCTCTCTTCTCATTGGTTGTACTGTTCTTCCTCCATACCTGCTGCTATGGTGATGTTGGCACTGCAGCCCGATATGCTCCCCCATATTTGCGTAAGTATATCCTCAGAAAACAAAAAGAAAAAAGTATTACACTAATTCGTTATAGCTTAAAACCATATCTAGCTATATATATATATAGCTAAAACCCTTCATCAATCTCACACAACAATTTTCTGATCAATTATAGCCACAACATGTTATGGATCCGATACATCTGAATTTCCATCCAGCAATTTGTTCGCGGTATCTGGTGATGGAATATGGGACAATGGTGCAGCATGTGGGAGGCAGTACTTGGTGAGGTGCATCAGTGCTTCAATACGAGATGCTTGTTCAGCAAACCAGACTATTCAGATCAAGATTGTTGATTATATTAATGGAATACCTTCTCCCCCTTCAGCTCAAAACACCACCATGGTTTTGTCTTCCACAGCTTTTGCGGCCATTGCTAATTTAACCACTAATTCTCCCGCTATCAACATTGAATTTCAACAGTAAGTTTCTTTCATTAATACCCCTTCTCTGTTTTTCTTTCTTATTTTCATATGAATGTATGAGTTTTGTAATACATGGGACCAGAATACAAGAACTCGATCCAATCTCAGCAACTATAATTGACCAAACATAGACACCCAAGTCCTAAAACAAAAGAAACAAGCTCATCCCTACCCAAAAAACAAGGCTCATCATCAGTGCTAAGGAAACAAAATTCTGGGTTTTGTTTTTTAAAGTCAGATCTGGCCAAGGCTAGTGTCAGATTAGATTTAAAATTCTACTGATCCACCAGCATAATTCCACAACCTTCCTTCCTTCAAATTCCTCTAGTAAAGAAGCATTGATAAAAGATATGTTCAATTTTCTAATCTGGGTGTGATTATAGCCAATATAGATATGCCATACCCCTGAAACTTCATCTAAATGATTCCTTTGTTTCTTGCTTTCTCGGTTCTAGTAAGATACGAATCTGAAATCTGCTTTAATTCCTCCTCAACCTTTATTCCTGAGTTGAAGTTAAGGATGAATGAACTTTTAATTGCTCTAATGCAGTTGATTTTTACTTAAAAATGGTGTTACTGACTATCAGCTGCTTGTTTTTAACACTTTTTTTTCCCCTACCTTTCTTCCTGTTCAATAATTGTATCATTAATTTCATATATGTTTCCTCTCTCATATTTGGAGAATAAGAGGCAGAAAACATAAATCCAAGATGAGATTCTTGTTTTTGTTGTCCCTCAATTCCTATAAGAGATTATTTGTTTTTTATTTAATTAATTTTGAAAAATTGCAATATTTTGTTTAGGGTCTGATATGTGGGAAATAGCAAGACTTGGATATCAATTCGTATTGAGCTTTGATTTGTTGGATCGAGTTCTAAATAAAGTCCTTTTTGAGGGTGCTATACGGAAGTTTGAAGAAGAGTGATTTTTTTCTCCTTTTTTTTTTTGATATATTTTTTTTATGGAAAGAAATTTCTCCCTTTGTATTATGTATAGGCCCCAATCTATGTATTTGTAAGCAATAGCTATTTATAATTAAAAAAAGAAAAGAAAAAAGGCAATAGCTATTTAAATATAATAAAGATTTTGAGTTATGTGAAAAGACAAAATTTAAGTACAATACTTAAATGTTGTTCCTTAGATTTCCTCTTAAAAATGTATTTTTAGTTAAGTACAATTATATAACTGAATTTTAAGAGAATAACTTACGGAATAATATATAAATACTGTACTTAAATTTTACTCTATGTAATATTAATATTGTACTATCTTTGTATTCGTATTTTTTAGCATATTACACTCGAGTCCTTCTAGATAAAGATATAGCCAGGCAATCCGGTAGAAAATGCGTGAGTGTGTAATTGCATCATGCTTCATATTCGAAGCTTTTGATTAGCCATTGCTTGGTCAGTTGGTTGTATGGATTTTTTTTTTTTTTTTTTTTTTTTTTGTTTCATACCCAGAGCTATTTGATTAGCCATTAATTATTGATGGCATTGAATTGTCTTCTTCTCAAGGTCTGTCATGATTATAATCTACTTTAACTTTACTAAAATACTAGTCAAAGGGCAGGCATATCTTTCTTTATCTCCGAACTTTCTTGCGTGCTTCTTGGTTTTTGATAGCTTCTGCGTGAGTTCTTGCCCTTTGTTTTGTTTTGCTGCGGACGTTACCAATCCTTTACGCAAAGAAGCCAAAGACAAACGTGTGGCTGCGGCATAGAAAACGCCGTTTGAATGGTATCCATACAGTGCTATTAATTATTATCCTATGATAAGGAATGGATGGTAGAAAGAATATTATTTTTTTAAAATTTTTTTTATAAGGATGGTGTTGACTGCTGCGTATTGTCCGCATCTCATTCCGGCCCGAATTTTTTAACTGTCGATACCCCATACTCAACCCAAACCTTTTTTTTTTTTTTTTTTTTTTTTAACAACACTTAAAAAATGAGAAAATTACACTTCACTACCTTAAATTATACCTTAGATTACACTTTACACTCTAAATTTATCAAATGCACGTTTTGCACTCTAAACTATGACTGCTATTACATTTTGCACTCCCACGATAAGTTTGCCATTAACTTAGATGGGAAAGTATGATATCAAGTAAAAAGACCAAATTACCCATATTCTCAATTTCTTAAAAATAAAGAAGAAATTACGTTTTATCATCTTAAATTATACTCTTGATTACACTTTGCCCCCTAAACTTTAGATTTCCATACAAGTTAACAGCAAACTTGATGTCGAAAAGTGTAACAAGGTTCATAGTTTAGGGTGCAAAATCTTCATTCAAAAAGTTTAGGATACACAATGTAATCTGGGGCATAGTTTAGAATTGTAAAGTGTAATTTCCAAAAAAAAAAATATATATATATATATATATATATACAAACCACTTACCACTTCATCATTCTTTGTTACTCTTTAATTATAAAAGTTTTCAACCCCACATCTTTTCAAATAAAACACTTATGCTCTCCCTCTCTCTTTTATTTTATTTTATATATTTTATGTATTGGTAATTAAAGTGTCAAATACATGTTTCATTTTTTTTTTTTAAATCCTAAGTTATAAACTGTTGTATATATAGGTATATACATGAATAGGTTATAATAATGATATTTGAATTTGGAGAATATTGTTTCATAAAGTGAAAATTCAAGTTCTGAAATTTTTTAAGTGAAATTCGAAATTCAGTATTTTCAATCAGTCAAATCTTTGGTCGATCGATTGAAGCTTTTGCTCGATCGATCGAAATGATGAAGAAAATAATCCTGAAATCACTGGATGGTTCGATCACTATTCGATTCCTGTTCAATCGACCGAAAAGAACATTCGATCGATACTCGATTCCTCTCGACCGATCGAAACTCGTAAAATTGAATTTTTTGCAGAATTTTATGGTAACTGTTCTGAATGTTTGAAAATGTTTCAAGCCTTGTGAACGATTTTATGAAAAATTTTAACTTTCCATACGTGTCTTTTGGTGAAATAAAACCCTATGAGTATAAATAGAGGCTTATGTTTACTTGAAAAATAGTAAGTTAGAGAAATACAAGAAATCTTGTGATCATTCTCCAAAATTACTATCTGTAGAACCCAATAACTTAGTTGTATCCTGAGAACAAGTTTGCAGTAAACCTTTAGCAACAAGAGTGTGGGGGCAAATATTGTCTAAGGATAACAATTTTGTGCCTCCAAGTTATCTATTTTCTATTTGTCTTTTGTGTTAATATTGTTCTACTATTATTACTTTGTGTGTTATCCCCAACATAAACAACAATTCTAATTAAAGTGTCAAAAAAACTAATTTAAACTTTCTAAATATGTATTAATGATCACATAAGTTAAGGAAATAAAAAAGACATGATTGACGTAATCTCGCAAATTACTTCAACATGCATTTTATAGGAAGGTTGACACACAAACAAAATCAATTAGTAGTAATTAATTGGTAGATTGATGTAATACGTTCTTATTTAACGTATCCCCTTATAAATTCTTAAGAAAATTTTGTGAGTAAATTGTGTCAATTTAGCATTTCATGGGAAGTAATGATACTAATGACAATAATACTTTCTACACAAGTGAAAGTCAAAATTATGATATAAGAGATTCGACTTTGCAAACAAGGAATAAGTAACAATAATACTTTCCACACAAGTGAAAGTGAAATTCATGTTATAATCACACACAAAAATTCAATTAAGAAAACACATCTATGCAATTAGTAAGACATAAGTTTTCTGTATTAAAAAAAAAAAAGACATAAGTTTTTAAGGATTTGTTTTCGGTTAATTAATTTATTAAAAGGAGAAGAAGGTCCATTAAATTTTCCCATAACATTTGACTCTGTCTCTTTAATTTCCAAATTATAGTTTTGGAAAGATAATAAATATTGGCTTTATACTCTTTCAATTTTTTTTTCCTTCTTTCAATCACTATGTTTTTGTTGCACATTTATGCATTTAAAGAGGCTAAAAAAAACCATGTAATATAAATATTATTTAATGGTGTTTTAAATGTTATTTTTAATTTCCTTTCTTGTTGATTTGACTATCAAATCAAATGGTTAGTGTGGGGACTATGGCCCAAAGTAACAGGTTGGGTCTTGGACCCGTCTGAGGACACCAGCCCATCCGAGGAGTTTACGTGGCTTAAGCAATCCATGTTAAACATATCACTGGAAACAAAGAAAACAGGTCCAAGGAGGAATTTCTCCTCAGACACTGAAAATCCAGAGCGAAAGGGCATCCAAGCCACTAAAGCCCATCCTCTAAATACGTGAAAAGGAAGGAAACACAAAATATCTAAGCAAAAGCTGTCACCATCACATTGAATGCACTACAACTACTTTCCTGGCTGCATTAATGTGGAGAAGACCCCTGAACAGTGCTACCTTGGCTACCATAACTCACAAAGAACTGAAAGAGGTGTCTGATGGGACAGATGCTCAAGTGGAGGTTTGGATGATCGACAAGTGTAAAGCCCAGATGATAAGAAAAAGCCTATATAATGTGTAGAAGCCCCCATAAGAAAGGGGAGGGGAAAAAACAAGAAAGAGTACTGGAGCATGCAAAGGAACCCCACTGCATTGATCTGTATACGCAAATTAAGTTTTTAACCGTATCAGATCGTGTGATTTTTCAATATAATGGCTTTTGTTCTTGTTTATGTGTTACTTTGTTCCATGCAATACCCCGTTTAACTTATTAAAACCTAGTTCTTTGATCCATACTCTACAAAAAAATTCATTGTGTTGGGCTCTTTGGATTAAGACTTACAAAATAAGGGTTTGGGCTCCAAATTGTGCACCTACAATTGGCGCCGTCTATGGGAAGAACTTGAGTGTTAGTAAGTACAACGGTTAAGCATGGTAGGATCAGGTCCACACCAAGAGAATCCACGCCAACCTGACCCTCAGCAGACAGAACTTATTGGGCCTCAGCGGCAAAATAATCCTCCTGACCCAGGGCTAAATCTAGGCAATGGAAGAAACCGAGAGGGAAGCATACATACTACTCAGATGAGCCAAAGCCACTCTCAAGTAGGTAGTCGCATATCCCAGAGGCGAAACAACTATTAGGCCATGCAGCGAGAGATAGACGACCTAAAAAGGAAGTTACGTCGTGCACAGCGAAGGCAGTCTCGTTCCAGCTCAGATACATCCTTCAACGAGGAGGAGGATGCCAATTACAGGCGGAGGTCAAGAACTCCCCCAAGTGAAACCTTTTCTTACGAGAAGGAGTCGCGCCCTGAACAGAGATGTAAGAGTCCATCTGGTAAGGGTTTGGGTAATGATGCCATGAACAAGGCACTGTATCAGGTCTCCAAATCACCCTTCGCGCACAGGATAGAGGGGGCTAAATTGCCTCGGCATTTCAATCAACCTATGTTTGCCATCTATGACGGCCGAGCAGACCCCGTGGAGCACGTGAGCCAGTTTAACCAGAGAATGACTATCCATTCCCAGAATGAGGCTCTGATGTGCAAAGTTTTTCCGTCCAGCCTAGGACCTCTGGCGATGAGATGATTCAATAGCTTGAAGACGAACTCCATAGATTCTTATAAGCAGCTCACTCAGGCTTTTTGCTCTCGCTTTATTACAAACAGCAGAGTCCCCCGACCCCTAAGTTCGTTATTATCTCTGTCTATGCATGAGGGGGAAACCTTAAAGGCGTATTCGGACAGATATTGGGAGATGTATAACGAGATGGACGAAAACCACGATGACGTCGCCATCAGCACGTTCAAAAGTGGTCTCCCCACCGAGCATGGCTTAAGGAAATCTCTAACTGGTAAACCCGTCACCAGCGTTCGCCAACTGATGGACAGGATTGACAAATACAAAAGGGTGGAAGAGGACCAGCTACAAGGGAGAGGAAAGGAGAAGATCATCCCCCCCAAAGGAAATGATTAAAAGTCGGAACGATATAACAGTAACCAGCCGAGGAGGGATTTTTCGAGACAGGCTGGACAAACCAACATGCAAACGGTTAATGCCATATTCAGAAAGCCGGTGCAACAAGTTCTGGAGAGAGTAAAAAATGAGCCTTTCTTCAAATGGCCGAGTAAAATGGCCGGAGACCCCTCGAAGCGCAACCAGAACCTGTATTGTCATTATCATCAAGACCACGGGCATACCACCGAGGATTGCAGGAATCTATGGAATCACTTGGATCAGTTGGTCCGAGAAGGAAAGTTATGTCACTTTTTACACCCCTTTAGCGGTCGTCTGGGCCAAGCAGTACAAGAGCCTCGGAAAGATGTATCTTTGAGACCTCCCACGGGGACGATACACGTCATCCTCGCCGCCCCAGGAAGAACCGGCTCTTTTCCTTCTGGGGTGCTATCTGTGGCTCGGCTCCTTGCCGAGGATGGTGAGAGGGAGTCTAAAAGATCTAAAAAGGGAAACTCATTAATATTGGGGTTCTCGGACGAGAATAAGGGGGGAACTATCCAACCTCACGACGATACTTTAATGGTTACGTTGAGGATTGGAGGTTTCGACGTGAAGAGGGTACTAGTAGATCCGAGCAGTGTAGTGGAAGTAATGTACCCTGATCTGTACAAGGGGCTGAACTTAAGGCCTGAGGACTTAACGGCTTATGACTCTCCTCTAATAAGTTTCGAAGGGAAGACTGTCGTACCAAAAGGGCAGATCAGATTACCCATACAGACCGGATTAGAGGTGGTGGAGGTGGATTTTATTGTGGTCGATGCCTATTCACCTTACACGGCCATAATAGCCAAACCTTGGCTCCATGCCTTAAGAGCCGTGTCTTCTACGCTTCACCAAAAGTTAAAATACCATTCAGGGGGCCAAGTGGAAGAAATTCGTGGAGATCAAGCCATGGCTAGGCAATGCATAGTGGCCGCCATCTCACGTCGGTCTAATGCCGAGTCCTTAGCTCCTGTGAAGAGGTTATAGCAATCAACCACCTCGGTAGCACAAGTCAGCGAACTAGCCGAGGAGATAAAATGTGAAAGTTTAGAAAGGGTTGCCGTTGACAATAATCCAGAAAGATTCTTCCAAGTCGGCTCAGAATTACCTCTTCAAGAAAAAGAGGAACTGGTAGGGTTTTTGAGGAGGAACGTTGATGTGTTTGCATGGAATGCCTACGATGCCCCGGAGGTTGACCTTAGTCTCATTTGTCACTACCTGAACGTTAACCCATCCTCTATTCCAAAGAAGCAGCCACCTGGCGCCCGTCGAAAGAACATGCCGACGCTGTTAGGGATGAAGTGATGAAGCTGAAAAAGGCAGGGGCTATCAAAGAGGTCTTTTACCCCGAATAGTTGGCAAATACGGTGGTGGAAAAAAGAAGACAGTGAAATGGCGAGTTTGCGTAGATTTCACAGACTTAAACAAGGCATGCCCGAAGGACCCGTTCCCGTTGCCTCGAATAGACCGATTGGTAGATGCGACTGTAGGCCACCCCCGAATGAGCTTCCTGGATGCCTTCCAGGGTTATCATCAAATACCACTAGCTCTAGAAGATCAGGAGAAAACGACATTCATGACACCCGTCGAAAATTACCATTATAAGGTGATGCCTTTCGGTTTAAAGAATGCAAGGTCAACCTACCAAAAGATGATGACCAGAATGTTCGAACCACAGCTAGGCAAGGTTATTGAAGTCTACATAGATGATATGGTAATAAAAAGTAAAGTGGTGTCCTAGCACGTGAAAGACCTTGAAGTCATTTTTGGCATCTTAAGGGAGCACAAACTGCGGCCCTCAATGCTTCTAAGTGTTCATTTGGAGTCGGGTCTGGGAAATTTCTAGGCTATATGGTAGCTCACAGAGGAATAGAGGTAAGCCCGGACCAAATCAAAGTGATTAATAGCCTACAAGCTCCTCGGAATCCAAGAGAAGTACAGAAACTCACTGGAATGATCGCAGCATTGAATCGATTCATCTCCCGATCTGCAGACCAATGTCGACCTTTCAATCTCTTGATGAATAAGTGGAAAGGATTTGAATGGTTTGAGGACTATGTTCTAGCCTTCCAGTAACTTAAAGAATACCTGTAACGGCCACCCATCATGTCTAGCCCTGAGGCCGACGAGATTCTGTTCGCATACATAGCAGTGGCCTCTCACGCTGTAAGCTTGGTATTGATACAGGTTGACAATGGGATACAGCGACCCGTATATTATGTAAGTAAATCGTTGTATGAAGCTGAAGTGCACTACTTCCCACTGGAAAAGGCAATTCTTGCAGTAGTGCATGCCACACGAAAACTTCCCCACTACTTTCAAGCACACACGGTTATTGTCCTGACTTAACTCCCCCTCCGATTGGTGCTACGAAGCGCCGATTACACAGGAAGAATTGCCATGTGGAGTACGCTTCTAGGGGTTTTTGATATTAAATACATGCCAAGGACCTCTGTCAAGGGCCAAGTCCTTGCAGATCTAGTCGCTGAATTTGTTGAGCCAGCTGTGGAAGCAGTAGCCGAGGAGGAAAACATGTATGGAAAATCGGTTGGCATAATCTATGCACAAGGAGCCTCGCGATGGAAAGTCTATGTGGATGGCGTGGCAAACCAAAAAGGATCTGGGGTAGGGCTAGTTCTAATATCGCCCAAAAAGATTATCATTGAAAAGTCATTACGACTTAGGTTTTCGGCCACAAATAATGAAGCCGAGAATGAGACTTTGCTGCAAGGAATGATCATGGTGCAAAAAATGGGCGGAAAAGCAATAGAAGCGTTCTCGGACTCCATATTGGTCGTAGGCCAGGTGAGGGGCAAGTTGGAGGCTAGAAATACGAGAATACAGGAATATCTTGATCAAGTCAAACGCCTACAATCAGACTTTGAATTTTTTAATTTGACGCATGTCTTTAGAAGTGGGAATACACATGCAGATTCGCTGGCCACTCTTGCTACGTCTTTTGCACAGGATCTGCCACGAATGATCCTTGTTGAGGATTTGTGCAAAACAAGTACCATCGAAATGGATAGAGTTCAGATTTTTCAAGTCAGAAGGAATCCGAGTTGGATGGATCCCATAGTAAACTTCCTCAAAGATGATGTATTACCCGAAGAAAAATTGGAGGCCGAGAAGATACGGAGGAATGCTCCTCGGTTTTGGTTGTCAGAGGATCACAAGCTGTACAAGCACTCCTACTCTGGGCCATATTTATTGTGCATACACCTAGAGACATCAAAATCATTGCTTAAAGAACTTCATGAGGGAGTATGTGGAAGCCACACGGGAGGAAGGTCGCTAGCACACAGAGCACTCACCCAAGGGTACTGGTGGCCGAACATGCAGAGAGACGCCCAAGAATATGCAAAAAGTACGATCAATGCCAGAGATTCGCCCCAAATATCCACCAGCCGGGAGGAGTCCTTAACCCCCTCTCTAGTCCTTGGCCGTTCGCTCAGTGGGGTCTGGATATTGTCGGCCCTTTCCCAAAAGCAGCGGGGAACAAGCGATACTTAATAGTCGGCACTGATTATTTCACCAAGTGGGTAGAGGCTGAGCCTTTAGCCAACATCAGGGACAAGGATGCCAAGAAGTTCATTTGGAAAAACATCATTACACGCTTCGGAACTCCTCGTACCCTCATCTCGGACAACGACCTTTAATTTGATGGTAAAACCTTCAGGAAATATTGCTGCGACTTTGGAATCACAAACCGATATTCCACTCCATCCTATCCCCGGGGAAACGGGCAAGCCGAAGCTGTGAATAAGGTCATAGTGAGCGGGTTGAAAAGAAGACTAGATGATGCAAAAGGAAGGTAGGTGGAAGAACTACCACACGTCTTATGGACCTATCGAACCACGCCGCGACGGTCAACAGGAGAAACTCCTTTTTCCATGACTTATGGAGCCGAAACTGTGCTCCCCTTGGAAACTAGCTTCCCAACGTTGAAATCTAGCACTTTCACCCCAAGAAATAATGACGAGTTACTAGGGAGAAGCCTAGATTTAGCCGAGGAGAAAAGAGAAAAGGCAATGATCCAATTGGCCTATTACCATCAAAAGTTAAAGCGATGGTACGATACTAATGTGAAGCTAAAGCCACTAGGGCCAGGCGACCTTGTGATGAGAAAATTTTTGGCAGCGCCAAGAACCCTTCTTGGGGTAAGCTAGGACCCAACTGGGAATGACCATATTGCATCACCTCAGTGGCAGGAATAGGTGCTTATTATCTGGAAAATCTAGACGAGAAAACTGTATCTCGCCCATGGAATGTAAATAATTTGAAAAGATATTATTACTAATGAAAACAGCTATGTCTGTATTGTATCCCGTGATCATCGCGCATTTGACAACTCACTTCTATCTATGCAAGTTTTAAACAGAACCTAAGTCTTGCATGACTCCTCGGATCACAGACTTAGGGGAAATTAACAACTTATGGCATCTATCCAAGTTTTAAATAGAACTTAAGTCCTGCATGACTCCTCGGACCACAGACTTAAGGGAAATTAACAACTTATGGCATCTATGCAAGTTTTAAACAGAACCTAAGTCCTGCATGGCTCCTCGGACCACAAACTTAGGGGAAATTAACAACTTATGGCGTCTATGCAAGTTTTAAACAGAACCTAAGTCCTGCATGGCTCCTCGGACCACAGACTTAGGCAAAATTAATAAATTATGGCATCTATGCAAGTTTTAAACAGAACCTAAGTCCTGCTTGGCTCCTCGGACCACAGACTTAGGGGAAATTAACAACTTATGGCATCTATCCAAGTTTTAAACAGAACCTAAGTCCTATACGGCTTCTCGGACCACAGACTTAGGGGAAATTAACAACTTATTCCAACCATAGACTTGGGAGAAATTGATAACTCAGGGTTCCTATGCAGTTCTAAGGTATGTTCAGCCTGGCATAATAACATTTATTGTTCAAAATTCATTGCACCATTCTATTTCTTCTCATTTGTCTATATTGATATGGCTATTGCAAACATCAATTAAAGAAACAGTTACGTTAACTCGGAACAAAGTAATAAAATTCCATCAGCATCAATCATAAGACAAAAAAAATGAGAAAAAGAGCGTTTGTATTGATAAACCAAAAATAATACAATGAGAGATCTTGGCAAAAAAACAAAATACAATACAACTTCCGTCCAAAGTAAATAAAAAAAATTTCCTTCTGTATAGCAATAATAAAAAGAGCCCTAGGAGCTAAGCCTCAGCAGGAGGATTTTCTTTCTGCTCTGGCTGAAGAGGAGGGACGTCCTTGACTTGGGGACCTGTTCCAGGATCCTCAGCCTCACTGATTGCATCCTTAGCAAGATCCTTGGCCTTGGAGGAGATTTTCTTTCCCTTACCCTTGCCTTTACCCTTCTCTTCCTCCACATTCGCAGCCCGGACGGTGACCTGACCAGAGCCCCCGGTAATCTCAGCAAGGGGGATGGAATTAGGAATAGCCGTGGGCTGCTCGGAAACTTCGGTGGCATCGGCAGGGAACTCTCGGATCTCGGGAGGGAAGAAAACATTCTGAGACAGTCTCAAGGCAGAGTCTGCAGGGATCCCTGCTGCATTAAGGGCCTGAGCCCATGAAATACTGCAGTAATCCCTGCATACCTCCGGCAACTCCTCGGAAAGTCTTGCCTCAGTCTCCTCCGCCCTTAGCTGGTAGGCAGCCTTTTTCTTGGCCTCAGCTGCTTCCTTGGCTAACTAAGCTGCTTCCTTAGCAAGCCGGGCCTCTTATTGAGCTTTCTGCAACGTGGCCTTGAGATCCAATACGGCTTGCTTTTCAGTAGCAAGGTTGGTCTCAGTCACATATAGTTTTTGGCGTTGATCTTCGGCTTGCCTTTCAGCAGTCTTCAAGCCAGCCTTAGCACTCTTACAGCTTGACTCAGCCTTCTTGAGCTTCTCAGACAGCTCACAATGCTCCTACTTGAGGGCTCCCAGATCCTTCTCCACCTCGGCATGAGAGAGGGCTTCGGTTTCAGCTAACTTACGGTTGTCGCGACACCACTCCTCGGCCACAAATACTTGTTGAGTGATCTACCCAAGGAGTGAAAAAATGACAAGTTAGAATAAGACATGACCCAATAATCTTACCGATGAGAAGAGGAATTGTCTTACCATCGCAAGATCTCTCTTCAAGGATAAGAAGAGTTCAGGCTGTGAAAATCGCATGTAAGCCTCCATATCCCTCGGGAGGAGAACAGGCTGCTCCAGGGCTTCTGCAATGTAGCCCGCTCAACCCCGATTATATTCTCGGACGGAGGCATTGTAAGGAATGGATGCTCCATCCACTTCGAGTCGAGGGCTCCAAGTGCGCTGAGTCACTCGCACCTCACCCTGCTCCATTTCTTCTCGGCTCTCCACAGATGGAGCCCTTCTGTCCTTGTGCTCCCGAGTAGTTTTTTGTTGTTTGCCTCCCTATCGAGGACCCACCTCACCTTCCTCAAGGGACTCAACTGGCCTTTTCTTCTTTAGGTCGGGATTAGCTTTCAGGCCGAGGTCGGTAGGGACTTGCGGAGCAACAGGAGCGAGGGAAGAAGTCTGAGACTTGGCTGGCACCTTCGATGATTTCCCCTTGCCTCGAGCAGCCATCGACTCTCGTAAACTTTTTCCTTTGTTGGAGGCCATATTGTCCACCTCCTCGTTTGAAGAGTCGTCCGAGCAGGCGATAATAAAAGGAGCGCCGATCATGGAGTTTCTGTCCTACTCTTCCTCAACGTCCGAGAGCTGGATCAGTGGAGCTTTTGGAATATCCTCTTTGAAATAAAACTCGTCTATCTCTTTCTCAAGAGAAAGACAAGATGATTCAATCTCTTCTTCAACAGGCGCTGCAGCTTCGGGATTGTCTTGTGGAAGTGGTTGTGCAGCTGGCTGAGGATTCTGAATAGCAGGCAAAACAACCGGCCTAAGATCGTTTCGAGCTAAAAACCTTGGCTTTGACACGTCGATCCTAGCCAACCTTGGACTACTGGTTCTTATGGATTGGCCGATGTCTTGGAAAGCGCGGGACAAGGGTTCATAACCCAAAATCAGATGAACCGCTCGTAATTGTCTATCCTCGTTGACGTAGATCTCTGACCTCAAAAGGTAGTTCAAGGCCTGAACGTTTACGTGGCTGAGCCGAGGAGCGACGTGTGATCTATCTGTAAAATAGCCGAGAAGGAAATTTTAGTTAGGTTACAAAAATTTTGAATCTTCGATCAAAAGAAAATAAAACTAAAGGGATGAACCCCCCTTCCCAGGGGATTGATCCTAAAGACACCGCACGGACAATTACGAGCGGCTCACAAAGAACTGAACGAGGTGTCTGATGGGACAGATGCTCAAGTGAAGGTTTGGATGATCGACAAGTGTAAAGCCCAGATGATAAGAAAAAGCCTATATAATGTGTAGAAGCCCCCATAAGAAAGGGGAGGGGAAAAAACAAAAAAGAGTACTGGAGCATGCAAAGGAACCCCACTGCATTGATCTGTATACGCAAATTAAGTTTTTAACCCTATCAGATCGTGTGATTTTTCAATATAATGACTTTTGTTCTTGTTCATGTGTTACTTTGTTCCATGCAATACCCCGTTTAACTTAGTAAAACCTAGTTCTTTGATCCATACTCTACAAAAAAATTCATTGTGTTGGACTCTTTGGACCAAGACTTACAAAATAAGGGTTTGGGCTCCAAATTGTGCACCTACAGTTAGTAAATAGCCTATAACAATAACGTATAGTTTAGTCATGGTAACAAATTGTATATTAGTAATCTGTAAAAGGAATTTAAAAGGAATATTTTTTAGAGGTTAACCTATGTTTTGGAAAGATAATAAATATTAGCTTTATACTCTCAATTTTTTTTCCTTCTTTCAATCATTATGTTTTTGTTGCACATTTATGCATTTATAGAGGCTAAAAAAAACCATGTAATATAAATAATATTTAATGGTGTTTTAAATGTTATTTTTAATTTCCTTTCTTGTTGATTTGACTATCAAATCAAATGGTTAGTAAATAGCCTATAACAATAACATATAGTTTAGTCATGGTAACAAATTGTATATTAGTAATCTATAAAAGGAATTTAAAAGGAATATTTTTAAGAGGGTTTTAACCTATGTTTTGGAAAGATAATAAATATTGGCTTTATACTCTCAATTTTTTTTTTCCTTCTTTCAATCATTATGTTTTTTTTGCACATTTATGCATTTATAGAGGCTAAAAAAAACCATGTAATATAAATAATATTTAATGGTGTTTTAAATGTTATTTTTAATTTCCTTTCTTGTTGATTTGACTATCAAATCAAATGGTTAGTAAATAGCCTATAACAATAACGTATAGTTTAGTCATGGTAACAAATTGTATATTAGTAATCTATAAAAGGAATATTTTTTAGAGGGTTTTAACCTATGGCGTCCACTTCTAGTAATAGTTCTTTATCATTAGACTAAGACATCAATTAGTTTTTGGTATAGGCGGAGATTGAATTCCAGATCTCTTATACAAGAGCCATTAGAGACTTTACCAATGAAGCTAATTGGAATTTTTGATAACATATTTTTAATGTTATTTTATTTTTTTATTAAAAAAAAAAAAAAAAAAACATGGGTCGGTCAAGTAATACCCATACCCATACCTAATCTAGAAAATCAGGTAAACAAGGATACCCATACCTAATACCCGAATACACTGATGGGTCAAGTAATACTCACACCAATCGAGTTGGGCTGGGTTGAGTACCCATTGCCCAGTGGGTTTGGCCATCCCTACTCTTACACACATCAATTAATTATAAGGAATAATCCTTTAGTGATGGCCCTAAGATGTTGGTTTGATGTTTCAAATTCACGACCTTATGGATCTTGTAAGGACCAGATTTGAGTCCCTAGCCCAAAAGATGATGGACTTAGGCCTAAAAAAGCCAAAACAATGAATTTGTAGAGAGTGAGTTGGAAAACTGAGATTTAGTGAATCAGACAACAAATAAAGTAGATCTTGATGATAAGAGAGTGAAGATAGACAAGTTTTAATTAAAGAAAATCGTCCTCGGTACAGTTCGAGGAGATCAATTCTTATATATTAATCCTCAAGTTTGATTACAAGTTTTGTTCTTAGTTGCTTTTCATCTTTACCCTCCACGTGCAGGTCAGATGGTTGGTATTGATACTTGTCCCATTAGCACCTTCCTGAAATGTTTATGTAGTAGCTGTAAGGCTGAAAACCACTGTTCAGGCATCACCTCCATATTAATGTGGCCAGAGGGTTAGCTGTAAAGCATTTAATGTGGTGGTAGCAGTTTTCTCCTTAGATATTTTAGGACTCCTCCTTGTCCTATGTTTCTGTAATGCTTATCCGTACCAACAGAATTTCCTGGAACGTTCTCCTAGATGGTAGACCATCTCTTCGGATCTCGGCTTTGATCAGCCGAGGAGGCATTCATCCTCGGCCCACCATCCTGGTCCCTTATGACCAAAACTAACTTTCTCTTTTACCAACACAGACTCCCTTGACAATGTTTCCTCCTCCTCGGACGACCTTTCGTCCTCGGATTGGACCCTAGGCCCAATATATACATAGACAATGAGCTCCTGAGCCCAATACCCCTATAGATCTCATGAGGCCGTAAGAACCACTAGGTCTAAGAAAATTGTGTGGTTCATACGGTTAGGATCTTTGTAGTGTTGACATATTTTGTGTTATTTTATTTATTTATTTTTTTTGTATTTTTTTTTTTGCAAATCAATTTCATGCATCTGTACTTTATGGAGTTGTATTACATTTGAGATGAGAGGATCAAAATTTGAAGTTGGAGTTGCAATGTCAACAATTGAAGAGTGAGAGAGCTACCTACTCCATTAGAACAAAACCTATAGTAGCCTCCATACTTTCACCCTATCCAAATTGCCTTATCCTTGAGAGGAGATCCAAGCCAAACAACTTGATACCCTTGAATAATCATGGATGGCACTTGAAATTATAGGAGCAATCTCAAGAAATCTTCAAGAGGCCTTGAAGTGTCCAAATGTTTGGACTTGCGATTAGCATCTCACATCACATAATTGGAAGCTAGTAAAGAGAAATGGTTGGTGTAGTTGGTTGTTTGTAGGAGGGGAAGAAGGCTCATAAGTGTACCGTATCACAACTATCTTTACTAGTGGATTGATTTGGTGGTCTAGACCTTGGAGCATTTTTTACCTTCTCTCTGTAAGCACATTGTTTTTTGATGTGTGTGTATTGAGATTTTCAGAATTTTGCGTATATCCTTATGAGTATGTGATTGGCTAATTGATAATCCAGTTCAATTGATTAATTTGTTAAAATTGGTAATTAACCATAGTTGGAATTCAAACTGGCATCTTTACAGTACGTACTAAGGGAATCATATAAAAAGATGATAGAAATCATGTGAAGGTTGTATTTGTATCAAGTAAAAGCAAAGCAAAAAACTTAGATATTATTTTTTTATTTTTTTGATGAATGAAAAGGGGAGGCGGAGGCGGGGGCGGGGGCAACCATTGTGACTCATCCCTTGGGTGTGATCAAAGGGGCACCTCCTATTAGGGAATGTTGGATTAAGTCATAACTACTATGATCCGGAGTGACCACAGACCTCACCCTAGCACTACAAGAAAGCTGGCAGCAAGGGATTAATTGCAAGAGAATTCCCACATTCCTCCCTAGGTACCCAAGGAGGAATTAACTAATTTAACTTAGATATTAAATTAGCTTTGCAGAATTAATATCTTTCATGTCCAATATATTAAGTATGTTGAAATGGGTTAAGATTTGAAAGAAAGACATTAAAAGATATTCTATGTATCCAATATATGCATCATCGGTCTTAAAATGGTAAAGGGACTGAGTTTGGAGCGAAGGAAACCACTATTTGTTAGCGAAATTACTCGTAAGGAAAAATACAAAAGACGTGTTTAATCGAGAAGCCATTAAGCAAACACTAGGAAAATCTGGAAGTCATCGGATGGTGTCTTTAAGGTACGTGACATTGTGGACAACTTGTGCCGTGGTCTTTTGGAAAAACTTTGGAGTTTGGAGGTGCTACAAATCATTGACACGTACGTGAAGGCAAAAAGTAACTCATGGTGTACGTACTCCTGCCTGTACGGGAAAGAAAAAAATAGTAGTGAGATGAGATTGGTCAAGTTATTTTCCAGAGTTCAAATCTGATATATGAGCATTTCAAAAAAAAAAAAAAAATCTGATATATGAGTCAGGCATTCAAATTAAAGACCCAACTAATTATCTCGTAGTCAACACGCTTTAGCACGACCCACAAACAATCAAGGACAGACTAGAGACTACCTGAAGTTCTAAGTCTTCTAGTCTTCTAGAGATAGCTATACCATCAAGTTTTTACTCATTAGTTTTCACTTTTTGTTGCTACACAACTGTCATGAATGTAAGTCTATTTTGTATAATTGTGATATATAACATCGTTCTCACATGATTTAAACACAATTTTCTACGATAATCATGGAGAGCTTGATGTTGTTAATTATTTCTTGGACTAAGAATCTTGTCTATTTCATGCCAAACAAAACAAAGACGTTTAGCAAAAGCTACACTATTGTTTTGGCCTCCTAGAAACTATTCTCTTTTTAAAACGTTTACTCCTTAGTCCTTGCTCAAGTCAAGATTTCATCATTCGAGCTAATAAATAAGAATCTATCATTGAGATAATCAAAATGTCCTTCAATTGCTCCCTTGACTACAAGCTTTTGATTTCGTAAAACATCATATCATTATGTTGATTAATTAATGTGCATCACTTTAAATTTTTCTTTACTAAAATGAGCAAATCATCTTTGTTAGATTTCCATCACTTAAAAAGTTATGCAAAGCCTCTCTCCCCAAAAAAAAAAAAAAAAAAATGTTACTGGTAAAGCCTAATAAATGAGTCACTTTCAGATTTTTGTATTTGGACTTTATAACAGCAGTTTGAGAGAAGAATATGATGTTTGGGTTAAGTTACGAACTCAAACAGCCCAAGGCCCGGAAAAAAAAGAAAAAGAAAAAGAAAAGCCCAACCAACTTTATTCAAATGAAGCAAAAGTCAACCATGAAAGATTACAATTTTTTTTTTTTTTTTTTTTTTTGAGAAAGATGAAAGATGAAAGATTACAAGTTGTTTGTGATTATTTTAATTTTGGAATATGTTAGAAGGGGGAAATATCATTTTGATTCATATATTTTTAGAGTCACAATTAATTTAGTTCATACATTTTGCTAATAATCAATTTGATCTATATTATTTTTAACTTACAATTGATTTAGTCTTTACAATCAATTGACTAACGGAAAATTGTATCTAAATTTTAGTGGTCATATCAATACTTGATGCAAAAAAAACCATATTAGGTTCTTTTTTTTTTAATTTCTTTTCTTTACCAATCATTTTTTTTTTTTTTTTTTTTTGCTGGGTAATTGGTTTATAGGGGGATCGAACCCCTGAGCTTGACAAGGCACTAAGGCCCGAGTACCACTCAGGCACAAGGCCCGGTGGTTTCTTTACCAATCATTTTACTTTCTTTATTTTTTTTCTTTTAATTTTCTTATAATTTCTTTAACCCAAACCCAAATTCTACGATTTAACTTACCGTCAACTCATTCATTGTTCTTGTTTCCAAACCCATATTCTATAGTTTAACCATAGAGAATTGTTACATTAACAATATTTTTACAACAAATTATAGGTGGTTTAGTTGTTATTGGTTCTAATTTGAACTTATCACTAAAACTATTTTTTTTGTCTCATCAATAACAACCTGTCACTTATAATTTGTTGTCAAAATATTGTAAAAATGTTGTGGACATAATATTTCTCTTAATGAAATCTGAACCAAATATTAAAATATTAAACGGCATTGGGGATCAAAGTGAACCCAAAAAGCAAAAATCTTGCTCGTCTAATCACATCCATTCCCAGACCCATTGGTATCTCTATGAAGGGTTACATAGCTAGTATTATGTTTTATTCTGTTAAACAAGGTCTCTGAAATAGCAAAACCCAAATATAATGGCCATCAACAGTGGGCTCAAAGATTTGGAAAAGAAAAAAAAATTAATAGAACAACCACAGAATTGATCCGAATACACTAATTCATCCAAACTGTACAAAAAATTTTCTGCACTATTTTAATCTATATATTCAAAAATTAAAAATATGATTTTTAAATGGCTTAATAAATCAAATAAAAAAATTCAAGATATTATAAAAAAAAAAATGAAAACATTGATGTGTCATATAAATAGTAAATTATGGAACTAGAATGATTTATTTTGCTAATTTTATCTTTGATGAGTCAAAAAATAACACGGGATTGTAATTCCCATTAATGACGATCCAAGCAAGCGTTACATATTTATTGCGCACATTGATGATGAAACGCAACGGACGGAACAACGGTAACAAGTGAGCTATACACTTTAGAGCTCCCATTGATAACGTACTAGCCGTTGCTCATAAATGCTGGGATTCATTATCCATTAAGGCAGAAAACAACTATAAAAGAGAAGAACAACATAATTCAAAGGTACACACATATACTCATCCAAAAATCACTTCAAGTCATTTTCTCTCTAAACAATTTTCTCCCTTTCTGACTTAAGCATCGAAGTGTTTTTGGCAAACACCACACCGGTGTATAACACTTCTTTCCTAGGCTTTCTTGTAGGTTTACACCGAAGACACGACCAATCACAGGATCGTCCATCCGCTAAGACGAAATCCTCAACTTGGTGATTTTTTGCATCATCAATCTTCATATAGAAAAAACAACATTGACACAATAAATAGTCATAATGTTAACTGGCCTCATCACATGTACTTCGTGCGTGCGATGAGGCTTTTTTACTTTTTGGAGTTTAGTATTATAATTTTTTATTCTTTCATCTCTTTTTTGTGCAATGGAAATCTATGGTAAATTTGAGTTTGCTGAATGCCTAGAGATTTTTCTATTCAAAATAAAAGACAACGTAGATGAAGCAATAAATAAATAAATAAACAAAGTGTGTCTGTTTAAATTTAAAAAGAGGATAAGAGATTAAGAGGTTGTAAATGGCTGAAAATGTGGGTTTAGTGGGAGGTTTTCAATTGCGAGCTTTTATTTTATGAATTTGCCCCCTTAATTAAAAACATATAAGTGAGCAAAGAGAAGATATTTTGGGATATCTAAAACTTAGAATCCATGTCTTAAACGACTTAGAAACCCCTTAAATAGTAGTATAAATAAGATATTAAATTTTAGTTAATTTTAATTATTTTTATATAAGTATTATATGAGAGCATTTTATACATGTTTGTACTTTTTATAAGACAGGTTTTATACTTGTTTATACTTTTTTATTTTATTTTATTTTATTTTTTTGAGAAACAAACACACACACACTCAAGGGAGAGGAAGGGGTTCTAACATAAAGGCATATCACAACTCCACTCAAAAGTCATGGTAACTTTTAAGGGATGGTGATGTAAGTTATACTACACACAACACACTCTCTTATACTTTTTAATTTTGATTATAGAAAACACATAATTTTAGTGATTTATTTTTGTTTATATATAGTTGACATAGTACACATGTTTTACTAATTATGCCACATTGGCATCACTTAATAAATTTTAATTAGATTTTTTTTTAAAAAAAGTCTATTAATAAAAGTTACCAATATATTAAATATAGAGATGGAAAACAAGGTCACTATTTCCGCTAAATTATGCATTCTTTTCATGTTTAACAAACACGACGCCAAAGGCCTTGTAGCTGAATTGACACCTCCTCATCCACAAAGTGCTTGGGGATTTAGGGAGGAAAGAGTTCGAACTGTAGGGTTAGTAACATGTTGTAATTATCTTTAAAAAAAAAAAAAATACACGACAACCAAGAGTCTTATAGCTCAATTGTAAAGTCAACAAGTCATATATTTTTATATAATTTTAAAATACTAAAAAATTAAAATATTAATATTAATTATAAGGATGCAATGAAATTCAATTGTGGTCATGTCAAAATAATCATCCAATAGAAATTATTAAGAAGTGCGAGTTAATAAGAGTAAAGTCACATCTAATTAGTGTTAATTTTTTGAATTTAATTAATTGTTACTTTATGCAATAACTTGATCTTATAATTTTTTTTATATAAAAAAAAATGTTTTAATCACTTGATTTAAAATTAATTATTGTTTATAACTCAAACAATCGGTAAAGAACATTAATAAATGCCACCCTAGTACACGAGAATAAGAAAGCGCTCTTAAAATGATTATTCTCTTCATCTTTCTTACTATTATATGTAACAAAAATAATGCTTATTAATCTTGGAATAAATAATTTTATGTTTCATGAAAATGAATAATATTTATATCATTAGGATTTCGGAGTGCATTGTATTTAATCTTGGAATAAATAATTTTATGTTTCTCAATATAAGTATTGTATTTTGAAATAAAATATTTGCAATCCAAAACAAATCATTTCTTAATGGTTTAGCATTATTTTAGCACGTGAAAATGTTATCTTATAACCATATTTTTTGAATAATGTGTTAAATCCGATGTTAGCAAAAATGAAACCTGTCTTAGATAATTATTATTGAATAAATCTAGAGGAGTGACAAGACATATAATTATTATTGAATAAATCTAGAGGAGTGACAAGACAAAGTCAAACAGAACAGACAATTAGATTCTAGTTATTAAAAAAAGGTATTAAGTGTGCGACGTTGAAGGTCATGTCCTAATTGATATACTTTATTAAGAGATTAGCAGAATTTTTTTTCTAAATAACAATAAATATTAAAAAATTTAGTTAATTGTCACGTTTCAAAACGATGTTGAAAACTAGCATCTCGAGTGTCTAAAACTCGAGTTCCAAGATAAAAATCAAGTTTTTAAGTCTCGATTTGTAAGTGGATTACTTTAAAAGCGAAAAAAATTAAGCTGAAAATTGAGTTTTAAAGACTTGATTTCAATAAAAACGCCGCTATAGGTCTATAAAACGTCACTATAGGGCTTAAAAACGCCACTATAGGACTCCATAAATTTGTACTTATGAAAAATTTTTCCAGAAAAACGCCGCTATAGGGCTTTAAAACGTCACTGAAAGGCTTAAAAACGCCACTATAGGTGAAATTTTTTTTGCATGAAACTCGAGTCTTAAAGACTCGAGATCTATGTGGCGTTTTCACACTCACAAAGCGAGTCTTTTGGACTCGAGTTCTAATATGGATCTCGAGTTTCTAAAACTCGAGATGCTACTTTCCTTTATTGTTTCAAACGTTGCCTAACTAACTATATACAATTCTTTTGCATTACTGTTTTGCACATTACCTCGAGATTAGCATCATGTGTGTCAAATGCGAAATTTTTGGCATTTGACACGTCAAACCTCAAAATCTTTGCTTCATGAGGTGTTTCAAGTTGTAAATTTTTTGCAACATGCTAAAGTGCCATTCTATTAATAGAAATAGAACAATATTGTAGCAAAATCTAAAAAGTTTCATTAGTTTTTTTATTCACCCCGGTGGGTCCAGACAGATGTAGTAAAGTTTTTTAATATTATTTTAATATTAATATATATTATTTTAATGTATAAAATTAAAAAATAGAAAATATAGAAAATGTGATGTACGGTAAATTATAAAATAGTGTGTTAAAATAATAAAATAACATTTTTAATGTGTTAAAATGACATTTTTTTTAAATATCTAATGTTGATGCTCGAATAGATACCAACAACACTGCTAAGTCTGCTATTTATGCCAACATCAAATGTTAATTGTGTCGTTGGCTATTAACTTGCACCTAAACAAATTAAACAAAATATTGTAAAACATATGCAAATGTCAACAAGTTCCATATTGGTTTTTCATTTTCTTTTTTAATAGAAACAAATGTCATAATAATCAATATTTTTTTGAGAGTGAAAACACATGCCTTTCATTAATTTAAATGTATAGAGTCACAGTACAGAGCTTCAAAAGCAGGCAGAGGTTCTTCCTCCAGCCAAACCACTTCCTCATCTATTTGCCTAGCATGCTTAGCCAACACATGAGCCACAACATTCGCACTTCGTTTCACAAAGCTCACCTCCAATCTTCGAAAACTAGCAGCCATACATTTTATATCCTCATATACATGACCCAGACGGGACATATTTGGTTGAGGAGACGTTATAGACTTCATGACTGTGCTGTTGTCTCCTTCAAGAACCAGCTCCGTGAACCCTGTTTCAACCGCGAACTCCAATGCTCTCCGACAAGCCAGCACCTCCGCTTCGTCGCTGTTCTGCACCGGTGGCCCCCTAGCTGACAGCGCTGCCATGGCTTCTCCCTTGTCATTCCGCACAATCACCCCAACACCCGATGCATTTATCTCGACGAAAACCGCTGCGTCGACATTGATCTTGTAACTTGAACCAACCGGCGGTGCCCACTTCTGCATCAGTCCAGCACTGCTGTGGATAGCCAAGAGCTCCCTTGTATCACGGTATTCCTGTAACACGTCTAATGCACGCTTGACCAGCCGGGACGGTTCCTGAAGCATCCTGCCGTGTATCACCGAATTCCGTTGACCCCAAATGACCCAGCATTGCACCAAAAACAGTTCGAGCTCCTCCCCCTCCAGTTTGTCCATCATCTCCTCAACCAAATGGATGAAATCCGCCTGGCCTCCCACCCTCTTTTGTATCCTTCCCTGACACCCAGCCCACACATCACGCGCTACTCCACAGTCCCACAAAGCATGCATAACTGTCTCTGTTTCTTGTTTACAGACTTCACATCTCCCATCCTCAATAATTCTTCTACGAGCCAGGTTCCCCTTTGTAGGCAGGATTTCTTGACAAGCCCTCCACCCAAATACCTTTATTTTACTTGGTAATTTAAGCTTCCACAGTCTAGGCCATATACGTCCCCTGTTTCTCACGCCTGAGCTCTCCTCCATACCACCCCTTTCCCTTGCTAGGCCACTGGCAACGTAGTAACCAGACTTAACCGAATACACTCCAGTCTTGTTAGGTAGCCAAAGAAGTGAGTCCGGAATGGTCCTACGACTCAAGGGAATGTGATAAATAGCCTCTGCATCCTCTCTATGGAATGTCCTCCCAATTAATTCTTGGGCCCATTCATGTGTTTCCCAGTCAATCAACTCACACACACTCCAATTCTCCTCTGCTTCTAGTGGTGGATGAAGTATTTGATTAGTTGGATGGTTAGGAATCCATTTATCATGTAAGACCCGAATGGAGCTGCCATCTCCAACCCGCCAGCAACAACCCTTCTTCAATATATGTTGGGCTGCTAATAAGCTCTTCCATACAAAGGAGCTGTTGGGTACGTCTGTTGCTTCCAAAAAAGTGCCCCTGGGAAAATATTTGGCCTTAAAGCACCTAGAGACCAGAGAGTCCTTCTCATGTAGCAACCTCCATCCTTGTTTGGCCAGCATTGCAAGGTTGAAATTTCTTAAATCACGAAAACCCATACCGCCATCCTTTTTAGCTTGAGTTAACACATTCCAACTCCTCCAATGGATTTTCCTCTCATTACTCATTTGTCCCCACCAAAATCTTGCACACAAAGCATTGAGCTCATCACAAAGTTTCACAGGTAGCTGGAACACCCCCATGGTGTATGTAGGTATAGCTTGTGCCACGGCTTTTATCAGAATTTCCTTCCCAGCCCTTGACAATAATTGTCCCTTCCAACCCTGGATTTTTTTCCAAACCCTATCCTTAAGAAAAGAAAAGGTTTGGTATTTGGCGCGACCAACCAATGTAGGTAAACCCAAGTAGGATTCAAACCTCTCCACCTCCTTCACCCCCATTGTCCCCTTAATTCTCTCCCTATCTTCCAATGTAGTATTGCTACTAAAGTAGACCGAGGATTTCTCAAAATTGATACATTGCCCTGATGAAGCAGCATATGTCTGTAGTACTTCTGAAATAAACTGCACCTCCTCTTGGCTCGCCTTACAGAATATAAGTGAGTCATCTGCAAATAATAGATGGGTTATGCAAGGTGCTCTTCTGCAAATCGCCACCCCATTGAGCCTCCCTTCCTCCTGTGCTCTGGCTAGCATAGAAGAAAACCCTTCTGCACACAACAGAAATAGATAAGGTGATAAAGGGTCTCCTTGACGAAGCCCCCTAGATGGACGAATATTACCGTAGGCCTTTCCATTAATACGAACAGAGAAAGAGGTGGATGTCACACAGCTCATCACTCTATCAATCCAACACTCAGGCAAACCTAACTTAGACATAATACCCTTCAGAAAGCTCCATTCAACCCTATCATAGGCTTTGCTAACATCCAATTTTAATGCCATATAGCCCCTTTTACCCGATCTCCTACCATGCATAGCATGTAAGGTTTCATATGCAACTAGGACATTATCAGTGATCAACCGCCCAGGAACAAAAGCACTTTGGGATGGGGAAATCAAGCTAGGGAGAATCGATTTTAATCTGTTGGCCAAGACCTTTGAAATAATTTTATAAATTACATTACAGAGGCTTATAGGCCTAAAATCCGAAATTCTCTCTGGTGACTTAATTTTCGGTATCAGAACAAGATGAGTATAATTTATCTCAGGCAACATTATACCAGAATTCAAAAAATTCAACACTGCAGCTATCACATCATCACCAACAATATGCCAGAATTTTTGATAAAATAAAGCATTCATACCGTCTGGGCCAGGAGCCTTTGTTGGTCCCATCTGAAACACCGCTGCTTTGATCTCTTCTGCACTATAATCACTGGACAAAAATTCTATCATCTCTGTGGTCACTTTACAGTGCACTTTGTCAAGACATTCTTCCATTTGGTTGCTGCCACCTGAGCTATAAATAGTCTCAAAATAATTAGTTGCCACCCCCGCTATTTCTTCAACCTCCTCTACCCAATTATTTTGCTGGTCTCTAATTCTTTGGATAAAGTTTCTCCGTCTTCGTTGTGAGGCCTTGGTATGAAAAAATTTGGTATTTTTATCCCCGTGTTTGATCCAAGAAATCCGAGAGCGTTGATGCCAATAAATTTCCTGCTTACGTAGCAAAGCATCAAGATCCTTGCTAGCCTCTAAAAATTCTGCCCTTGTTTCTTCAGTCGGTTCATATACACTTAGACTTTCTACCCTCCTTTGAAGCCTTTTAATTTTTTCAGTATCCGGATCAGTTTTCAAAGAGCCCCACGTAAGTAATTCTTCCCCACATTTTACTATTTTTTCTTTGACTCTAGCCAAGGCCGAACCCGTTGCCCCTCCCCTCTCATTCCACCCCTCATTCACCTTCCTTTCACATTCCTCATCCAAGAGCCACACCTCCTCAAACTTAAACCCACGTACCCCTTTTGTTCGCACTCCCCTGTCAGTTTTAGTTTGCAGCAAAATAGGGCGGTGATCTGAAGCATGAGAAAACAAATGCCAAACCGTACTTGCTGGGAATTTTGCTCTCCAATCCGTGTTAGCAACAGCCCGGTCTAGCCGCTCCCTTGTATTAGCAATCCCTGGGCGTTTATTATTCCATGTTAATGGATAACCATGAAAGCCCAGAT
Source organism: Quercus lobata (assembly GCF_001633185.2). NCBI lineage: Eukaryota > Viridiplantae > Streptophyta > Magnoliopsida > Fagales > Fagaceae > Quercus > Quercus lobata. The sequence continues at coordinate 87,146,101 of NC_044905.1, forward strand.
CAGCCAAGTTACAAGAGTCCAAGGCCGAACCAAACTCTTCCATTTGCTTGTACGGTGGTGGATGTATGCTCTGCTTTTCAGAGGAAAATAAAATGGCATTGAAGTCCCCTATACAACACCAAGGACCATCAACAAAGCTAGCTAAATGAGATAATAGAGCCCAAGACTTTTGTTTTTGACTTGCCTCAGCCCAACCATAGAAGCCCGTTAAGTACCAAACATACCCATCTTCCTCCACAACTTTAGCTAGAATATGGTGCTCTGTATAGTTGATCACATCTAACTGCACCTCTGCCTTCCAAAGTAGCGCCAATCCCCCTCCTGTGTTCGGTTTCTTGACTATCAATTTATTCTTAAATGGTATATTTTTACAATGGATTTCAAAACCCTCTTTATCCAAGCGAGTCTCCATTAAAAAACACACCATGGGAGCTTGGTCCCTCACAATCTTGCGAAGGCTTCGAACTGTCCAAGGGTTCCCAAGCCCTTGGCAGTTCCAACTTAGCACCCTCATTGTGCTCGGCAAGGGTGATCCTGCACCCCTGCCGTTCTGCTGGTAATATCATCCTCCTGTAACTTCTCACGTTTGCTCATTTGACCCCCCATCTCTGCTTCACTGTCCCCTTCTCTAAGTTGCACACTCCGTTTGCCTAATATCATGTTGGGCTCAGTAAAGCCTGAGTTTTTACTTCCTTCACTCACACGGGCTATCCTGGTCCATGTGGGCCTTGATTTAGTCCCCTTTGGCCCATTACTTGCCTTCTCTTCCACACGCTGACTTTCCCCTGGCCCCACGTTCTGCTCTACAAGCCTTACTAACCGTTCTTCATGCATCTCTTTTTTTTCTTCATGATTTACGTTCCCTCCTTCATGCACCATGCTCCTTGGATCATGCAGCAATAACTCCTCATTATTCCTATTTGACTCCGGATTCCTCCCCAAAGAATTAATGCTCATATCGCCCGTTGATAGCCAATCCATATTCGTTTCAAAATGCGCTGAAATCTCGCCCCCATTAACTCCAGCTTCTTTATTATTCCCCACCTTACCGTTATTCCCTTTTCCGTTACCGTCTTGCTCGCTAGGGTTTTCCTCATCGTGTCTAGCAGCCGCCGCCCTACCCAGATCGTTGGGTTTCACTCTTCCTTCCTCCTCCGCCGTATTGTTTCTGGACTGCCGCCCTGGGTTTTGCCACATCCGCCCTCCACTTGCTTTCAACCACTCGCCATATTGCATAGGAGCTTCCTTACCATTCTTTGTTAATGCAAAGTACTTCGCACAATGCTTGATATCATGCCCCATCAGCCCACAGTGGTGACAGAACATTGGCAAGCGCTCATACTTAAACGTGGTCCAGACCTTTTCCCCATCCGATCCTGCTAGATAACCTCCCCGCCTCAACGGTTTGGATATTGGAATGGCCACCTTGACTCTCATGAACAGGTTCTGCTGGTCTTGCCTTTGTCTCCGTTCAACCTCTTCCACTACACCCAATCTACTCCCCACCTCTCTCGCAACTCTGGGACATGTCATATCAAATGGAGCATCCCAAATTTGCACCCATAGTGGAACTGCTTCAAACTGAACATTCTTTGCTGTCATCCCTGGTTGCCATTTACGCAACATTAAAACTTGATTATCAAATGTCCACGGCCCGCCTTTCCACACCCGCTCCATCTCAAACTCTGATCTGAATTTAAATTGGAATAGGTTTGCCCCCACTTCAATAATCTGCAGCTCCTCATTCAGCCCCCAAGCTCTTCTCAACGTATTCTGGGCTGCTTTCTTGTTAAAAGGCTTACACGTAAGAATTTTCCCAATTAGACTTAGCACACAACTTTCAATTTCTTCCTGACGACCCTCCTCCGAAATAGCAATAACCTCTTCTTCTTCTGTAGTCAGTTTCATGTTTTCCAAACTATTGATGACTTCCTCCGCCATGGTAACTATGAACTTGAAGTAAGAAAAAACAGCACAAGAAATAAAATCATACCCCCAGATCACCTGAGGGAGGGAGAGATCTCGTAGTCACACGAGAGAAAAAGCTCCTATAGAAGGAGAGATGAAACCCTGTCATAATAATCAATATTGATTCACCAGCAAAACATTTATATCGCTTTACCTATTTTTCTTTATAGGTATATGATAGGAGAGAGAGAGAGAGAGAGAGAGTTGATGATTGAACTACAAACATCAAACACTATGACGGATGTGGTTACTACCAAATAGATGAAACTACAAATGTGATCACTTTATAATTATAAAATGGGTCATTTTAATGGATGCCTTTAGAACAATTGTTAAGAAACCATAATAGAAAATTTTGACACTACTTTCATGAAAAATATAAAAAATTGTCAAAAACATTTATTGTTTTAATATTCTCCGAATAAAATATTTTTAAAAATAGCTCCTAAACAGGCATTAGTTAACATTTCCCTTATAAAATAAAAATCTCTCTCTCTCTCTCTCTCTCTCTCTCTGCATGAAACAACGAGTGAAAATTCTTTTTGAATGATACAGTGGACTCACTATTTACAGACACTTGCACTATTTTCAGAAATGGTGCAACGGAAACATATACACTATTTTTTAATAAAAAAAAATACATAGTAAACAAGGATTTAACCTACCGGACAATAGGGCCCAACCCACACAAACCTTCACCCACGTGTATATAAATTCATAAAATGCCCAATTTATTTCCTATACAGTACTTAAGAATTTCACCGCATTAAACCATGTTGAAATTGGTAATTTAGGATTTAATTTCTCATTAATTCCTTAATGGTTTGGCCAAGTGATCATATGAAGTTAATCTTCTCACATAGAAGAATATGTTCCAACTTGAACCCACCTCAACAAACGTGTGAATCCCACTTTAAATTTGGCTAAAATATAGCCATTCAAACACTCACAAACAATCATTTTTCTAACAGCATCAAATCTATAATGTCATTTGTAGGAGTATTGGGCCCAGAAGCTCATTATCCATGTATATATTGGGCCTGAGGTCTAAGCCAAGGACAAAAGGTCGTCCGAGAAGGAGTAAACGTTGTCAAGAGATTCCGTGTTAGTAAATAAAGGAGTTAGTTTTGGTCATAATGGCCTAAGAGGTTGGGCCGAGGATGAATGCCTCCTTGGCTAACCAAAGCCAAGGTTCATAGAGGTGGTCTGTCGTCTAGGGGAATGTTCCAGGAAGTTCTATTGGTACGGGTAAGCATTGCAGAAACATAGGACAGAGGGGAGTCCTAAAATATCTAAGGAGAAAGCTGCTATTATTGCATTAAATGCTCTGCAGCTAACTTTCTGACCGCATTAATGTGGAGGTGATACCTGAATAGTAGTTTTTAGCCTTACAACTACTACGTAAAGATTTAGGGAATGTGCTAATAGGACAAGTATCAAACACCAACCATCTGATCTACACGTGGAGGGTAAATATGAAAAGGAAAGAGAGTATAAAAGGGGAACGAAGCAATGAGAGAAAGGAAGGAAAATCAAGAGAGAAACACTGTAGCAATCATGAACTAAATTTGTAATCAAACTTGTGAGAAATATATAAGAACTGATTTCCTCGGACTGTGCTAAGGAAGATTTTCTTTAGTTTAAATCAATTTATCTTTCTGTTTTTGTCATTTGAGCCCACTTTATTTGTTGTCCAACTCATTTTAACCCAGTTTTCTAACCCACTCTTTACAAATTCATTGTTTTTGGCTTTTTGGGCTTAAGTTCATCCATTTTTCGGGCTAAAGACTCAAATCTGGTCCTTACATCATTTATTCCTATATAATTTTGTTTTTTCATTCCCAATTCATCTTGATATTTTGAATAGATGAAGAGTATAATTATTGCTAACCTTTCAACTCGAATCCTTTCCCTCTTAAATCCCCAAGCACTTTGTGCACGAGAAAGTGTTAATTAAGCAATAAGACCCCTTGGTGATTATCTTATCATTTGATACTAAGTGTCTCTATACTTCTTCTCAAAAAAGTGTCTTTATACTTTAAATATACTCCAATTTTTACCAAATGTCATTCCAATTATACTTTAATAGTATGTCAATTATGTTTACACGCACAAATTAATGTATCATAATTTAGAAAATATAAAAAGACTTAATTTAAATTTATTATACTTCTATGTAATACTATGAATGTGTATAATCTATTATTTATTATTAAGTAAAAATGCTACATATAAATATACATATAATTTTATGTTTAATAAAAATAAAAAATATTTATATCATTCTCAATGCATTACTTAAATTTATCTATACATATTTTACTTAAATTTATCTATACATATTTGAAATTTTTGTTTATGATTTGATTCTTCCGATGAATCCTCTCTCTAAAAAGTATTGCATCATATAAAAAAAATTTAGAATGCAAAACAAATAATTTCTTAATGGTTGAGCATTGTTTTAGCATGCCACAATCGGACAATGTTATTCTATAATCTTATTTCCTCCAATATGTTTGAAAATGTGATGTTAACAAAAAGGAATGAAACCTGTTACCTGTCTTAGATAATTGAATAAACCTTTTTTTTAAAAATGAATTGAATAAACCTTTTGAAGAATCACATAAAATAAATTTTTATTTATATTATTCTAAAAAACAGCCAAAATTAGTTGTTAACACAAAATAAATAGCCCAACGAGTTTAACAACTTGGGCCCAAGAAAATCATTGATCCAAAACCATTACTTTGTCCAATGCAATTACAAATCCAGAGTATAGATTGATGGGTCCCATACCAAACTCCACGTGTAACATGTAACAGTGTCTGTTTATACAGTGCGTCCAATAGATAAGAACCATTCCTTTTCTTTCTGCGAAGCACTCGCAGACTTTGTTGGTATTTTCGGCGATAACTGTTCAACCTTCTTATACCGGAATTGGATTTTGAATTTGAAATCTGCGCTTGATTTTTAGGGTTTTTAATTTTGATCAATCTTTTTGTGTATTTGGTAATTGGAGGTGTGAATTTTTAGGGTTTTGGGAGGGAAAAAAAAAGGTTTTGATCAATGACAGGGGAAGTACAGCTAGAGGTAACGAGTGCAGAGAACCCTAGTCCTAGTGATGCTGATCCTCTGCTAGACAAACATGCCGATTCATCGTCACCAAGGAGCTCGAGCTCGAGCTCGAATGAGATCAAGAATGAAGATATTGAGACCGGTTCGAATTCGTGTTGTCGCATTTGCCTCGAGAGCGATGCGGAGCCAGGTCAATTTTTCTTTGCTTATCGATTCGATTTCCTTTTCTTTGAATTTGATCATAATTCATGCTTTATTAGAATCATGTACAATCTTTATTTATCTGAGCAAGCAGGATTTTATTAAAGAATAAAAAATTGCAGTACAGAACAACAAACAAAAACAGAGCACTAATACTCTGCAAAGTGCCTTATTCAATAATAATAATAAAAAAAAACAATACCCGGTGCACAAAGCTCAACTTACCTTATTCAGTGCAGATTTTTGGGAGTTTCCATTCCCTGTGATCCGAGCTTTAACTTCCGATTTTATAGGCAGCAAAATAGCGATTCTATCTTCAGTATTTAACTGGCCACTATGAAATGAATACACATATTTCTTTGGGACTATTCATGGTTAGCAGTAGCTCCCCAAGAAATCTTAGACAGAGCAGCCCTTAAATGCTTTCCTGTTTGTTACTTGTAGACCCAATTCAACAATCCCTTCCCAACGTGATTCTGCCCTGGTAGAGGTTGAAGATGTTGGCTGGATAAGAACATATTGGAAGAATTGCGCTCAGCTTTATGGCTTGTGTTGTGAGTAACTAATCAATAAATAGAAAAGGGGGCGGGGGTGAGCCGAATTGGAGTTCACTTTTACTAGAAACAGAATTAGAAAAGACCCACTTCCTTGTAGTTTTCAATCGGTTCGGCATCCCTTATTTTTAATTCTAGATGGAAGTTGAGAATATAAAAGCAGCTTTCTTTTTCTTTTTTTTGCTTGGTATGTCCTAGATTAATATTCTTGGCACACTTTTTATGTTGAAGTTATTCATATGGGTATGAGATATATATAATTGTAGCTTTGGCATACATCTGCTTCCCTTGGTCTAATGGCTATTGTTCAATTTCGCAGAGGATGAATTAATATCTCCATGCATGTGCAAAGGTACCCAGCAGTTTGTGCATCGTTCGTGTCTTGATCATTGGCGTTCAGTTAAGGTAAACACTACTCTTTTATTTATTTATTTCAGTAGTGGTTCTTTTAATAAACGGTCTTATAGTGATTTCCCCCCCTTTTTACAGGAAGGATTTGCTTTCTCACATTGTACCACTTGCAAAGCTCAATATCACTTTTGTGTTGCATTGTTTGAGGACAACTCTTGGCAAAAACTAAAATTCAGGATTTTCGTGGCAAGGGATGTTTTTCTTGTATTCTTGGCTGTACAAACTGTGAGTGATCTTATCTTTCTTACTATTTATTGAATAGACTCTCAGAGATGCCTTTCATTTATCAATTGAGCTTCTCATCTGTAAGTCTCTGTACCATATTATTAGTATTGTTTAGAAAATTCAACTTTTTAAGATGCATTTTCTTTCTAATAAAAAAGTTATAGGTTTTGAAAACCACCATTTTTAATTTGAACTTAAATAAAAAGGTGCATTGTCTTTTCAAGTTAAGTAAAAGGTATGTTGGAAAATTATTGACATTAAGATCATTGATTTTTTAAAGAGTACCATATTTTGGGACATTCCAAAATGGAATAGAAGACCAATAATATGAGACTGAGGAAATAGTATAATCGGGTTTTGATGGGATGTGCGTGAATCCTGGTCTCCTAGTTAGGCCAGGGGTTTGGGGGCTGGAACCTGGAAGGCCTTCAAGCCAAATACAACTATTGGGGGAATTTTTGGTTTTTGGGTATGCTTTAAATTTTCTATGCCCTTTATTCAGCGTGCTATTCACCTTTCAAAGAACCTAGTGTTTCATGATAGAATGAAACATATACAAAGAGATACCACTTTATAGAACTCTTCTGGATTATGGAGTGTTTTCACATGAGAAGATCCATGGGTGTCAATCGAAAAAACATGTTAACCAAGGCAGTCACCATTGAGAAGCTGAGGCTATGCTCAACTTCAATTGACTTTTGAACTTGAGTGCAAAGGAGTGAGTTGCTACAACATTCATTATGTTGAGAAGACATGGAGCTTGATATTTTGATGGGAGATTTATGGGATGTGTATGAAGGTTAATTGACTATGTTGGTTATGCTGGGGGGTTGGAACTAAGGAGCAGGCAGGCTCCTGAGCAAAATTGGTGTTCATACAATTTATATATATGCTTAATATGTCATTGCAGATGTAACATATTAAGCGTATATATATGTGACATCACATATTCACGTTACAGTTAGAATCGATAATACTTTTACATTTTTTATCCTGTAAAAATATAATGAAACTAAGAGCTGTAAGGATTTTCTTTTGCCAATATCGGTGGAAATGGAAATTTGAATGCCTATATCGATTGGTTGTTTATGCGTAATATGGATCATAATGCATATCGGTGACATTTAGGTGATGTTTCCTTACACTGGCTGGTATCTTATATTTTATTGACAGAACAATTCATTTATTTCAAGTTTTTCCTCACTTGTTCAGTTATGTCCACTATTTTAATTTGCTTTGTTTAGTGTGGACATCTAGTCTCAACAAATTTAAGTCCTAAATAGATTCCTTAGCTTTCACCAAGTTCTTCTTGTAAGGTTTTAATTTAAACTTAATACGCTTTTGAGAAATGGAATTGAGCTTCAATTTGCATTTATTGTTAGGCTTAGGCACAAAGCATTCTTACCGAGAACTCTCAAAAATCTCCTCTTATAAGATGTACCTTTCTTCAGGTTATTGCTGCAATGGGTGGATTTGCATACCTAATGGATAAAGATGGGGCCTTCAGGAACTCATTCAGTGATAGTTGGGATCGGATTTTGTCAAAACATCCTATACCTTTCTATTATTGTATAGGTAAATACAATCGCTTCCTGCAGTCTGCAGTTATTTTATATGTTTATTTAATTTACCTTGTGGGATTGAAAATCCTAATTGTAGTTTTCATACAAATGGACATGGTTATATGTAAAGCCAAACATGAATTTAATGTGTCATGTCCGTCTCTAATGGAATTTGTCTTATTTTCTGCAATGGAGTTTCAACCATCAACTTGCTTTGATATTCTCTGTTGCTTTTAATTCATATCCTGGATATCATTGCTAGAAAATGTTGGTGTAAGTTGTGTGCTCAAAGGCATTTATACCCACTGTTGTTTGATCTTTGCACTACCTGTACCATAATGTATTTTGGCTGCCCCCTCTTTTACATGTGAATAAGTATCCCTTCCATATATTATGTTATGAAATTCCCCCCCTCTGTAAAACTATTTATGTCAGCTATTCTATGGGCAGTATCTTCTGTGCCGGTCTTGCTGTAGGCTGTAGCCCATAATTAACTGGAATTGGAATTTTTTCATCTTTCTTTCAAATCTTGAAGATGTCATTATGGAATAGACTTGCTTGCTGTGGTCTAATTTTTTCTCTATACAACAAAACCCACCCCCCCCCCCCCCCCCCCCGGGGCCCTTACTTTTTTTTCTCTCTGCAACACACAAAAAACACATATATTGACTTCTTTATTTATGTTTATTAAGAGGGATAAGGGATTAGTAGGAAAAGGTTTGCTTATTATCTTTCTGTGACACACGTCTTCAATGAAACTCTTGAATGTTTGGATTGGTCAGTGGCTTACAATATTTGTTCTGACTCATTGAATACTTCCAGGGGTACTGGCCTTCTTTGTGCTGCTTGGATTTTTTGGGCTTATACTACATTGCTCCTCCCTCAATGGTAACGACCCTCGGATGGCTGGCTGCCAGAACTGTTGCTACGGATGGGGAATCTTGGATTGTTTTCCTGCTTCAATGGAGGCATGCTTTGCCTTGGTTATTGTTTTTGTTGTCATTTTTGCCATTCTTGGCATAGCTTATGGTTTCCTTGCTGCCACCATGGCCATTCAGAGGATCTGGCAGAGACACTACCACATCCTTACTAAGAGGGAGCTCACTAAGGTAACCTCGTACACGTTGTGCATTATGATCTGTTGTAATGTGGAGTCAATAGTTGGCCAAGAACTGAGCTCACTTGGCATCCTTGCCACCTGTCACTAGTTGACTAAGACTTTACCCAGAATAGACAATGTTTTAGATACTAGATCATTTTTTACTGTCAGCTTTAGATATCATCATATCAATAAATCATTTCTTAAGTCATAAAATGCTTACTATTGACATTTTGCAGGAGTACATAGTGGAGGATCTTCATGGTTGTTATGCCCCACCAAAATTGGATCCAGAACATGAAGCACGTCTGAAAATGCTTAAGCTTTTGTAGTGATGGAGGGGGGAGTGAAATTATGTCTTTTAACTTGCTGTTAAATTAATCACCATTTGGGAGCAACAATATGTATTTGTTCCACAACTTTGTTTAATACAGTGGGGAGGAAAGAGAACGGTCTTATATTCTAAGTGCTCAGAGGTATGTAACCAATCTTGCAAAGCTAAGTGAAAAATATTTGGGAAATGGGCTTATATAACCACCTGTGCTGTTATATATATATATAGAGAGAGAGAGAGAGCTTGCACCATTGATAGGCCTCTGAAATGAGCAGTATGTCACACAATGCCTCCATTTTCAGTTTAAAATAGCTGTTCCGGTTTGTGTAGATCAGAAATAAAGATAAGTCTGGATGGGCCGTTCTTGTACTATGCCATTGTCTCCTCAGGTCCTCGCATTTGCTCGTCAATTGGCTGACCTATTTATGGTACATTCTATGGCCTGTTCCACTTGGCTCTGTTCATCGTTTTGGAATGAGTTGTGCGCTTTATGTAGCTCACTGAAGAGGGTTTTTTTTTTTTTTAATAATTTATTTTATTTTATTTTTCATGCAACCATTTTGGGTTTTTCTTGTAACCGACGCATTTAAGCAACAAATTAATTGACTACGTTATTTTTTATTTTATGCAACCAACCTCAGCAAGCAACTTGCTTGCCTCCAATTGAAGTGGCGTTAAAACTTTGGAATTATTCTACATGAACTTTCTTCGCAAAAGAACCTGACCATAACCATTGAAACTCTAGCACTCAAAAGAACATTTTGGAAGGCAACAACGAAACGAATTCACTGTCAAGGATTAGACTGTGGTTTCAAGGAAAATCAACTTAAGCTTAAGGTTGAAAAAACACGAGGGACTTCTTTTTTAGGGTCTACGAGAAGGCACGTTTAGATTTACGCTGTAGATCAACCTTCTTAGGTTAAAAATCCGACCTCAAGGAATATATATATATATATAGATAAGCAAAAGGTTAGAGGCAAGTCAAACTTCAAGTTATCAGAATCAAAATTTTGAAGTCTCCGTTAAAGGCCTCACAAACTTTCTAAAAAGTTTTAATGATCGCTTGAGCGAATCCAAATTTTGCTCAACCAAAACTTAAGATCTTAAGAGCATGTTTGGAAAGGGGCTAACTCAAAATTTATAAGTCAAAACTCATTACTCAAACTGATCACTCATATCTCAAAACTCTATATGTCACCAAAAACCCAAAACTCTTTTGCTTCCTGTTTGGTTCATAACTCAAAATTGTGTCATCAAAACTCATTACTCAAACTCATCACTCATATCTCAAAACTCTATATGTCACCAAAAACCCAAAACTCTTTTACTTCTTGTTTGGTTCATAACTCAAAACTGTGTCATTTTTCTCATAAGTTCACTTTATCCATTTTTTAGTGGACCCCACAGCCTACTTGATGATCAGAATGGTCACTGCTGTCTCCTCTTACCCAATATAAATTTTTTTTTATTTGTTTCCTTATCTCCCACACACTCCAAAGCTGGAGCATTTGGAATAGAGAAAGCTTCCAATGGTACTAAGATGATGTGACAATACACTGAAGGGGGTCTCACATAATTATATTTGTATGGCACCTAACATCCAAGTTTATTTGGGCCTTGGGCCATGAATTAATGATATGGGCCGGGGGTCCAACCTCCTCATCGACAAAAGCCCCGTTCCAAGCCCACAATGACTACTAGTCTAAATTGGGTGTTGTCCGGATACTTGGAAAGCGGACTGCGGATGCCTCGCTCGCATGTTGCCCGGGAAACCATTTCCGGGCTCTATACCCATGCTTGGTCACATCGCCATTTGAGTGCTCGGTAAAACCCTAAGAAACTCCATTGCCGAACACATTTGCTGCAGTGGGAACCGTTCCCAAAGCCATTCATACCTAAAAATCCACTTAAATTTATCGACATTGGACCTCTCTTTGCACTAGGAAAAAAGATAATGATGATCACCCCAATAACAAGGGGCTATAAATAGGAGAAACGAATGAATGGTAGGGGGATGCAATTTTGGGGGGAGAAAGGAGAGAGAAAGAGAGGATCTGAGAAGAAGAAAACGTAGAGAAAGAGAGGAAAGTGATCTCATTGGGTCCCTAAGCCTAGAACAACCTAAGGTAGGATACTCAGACCTACCATACAAATAAATTGTGAGCCCAAATAGTGGTTTGGCCCAGCAAGCCCGTCTTTGGAGCGTACAATTGGCACCCACTGTGGGGCTCTCCTACGACGCCGTGGTTCTAGAGGGATTTGAGCTCGGGTAAAATGTCTGAAAGACATTCGGGGGACCATGCGGAAACTGGATCCGTAGGGTCTTCTCGGGGGTCTAGTTGGCGAGAGCGTAGAAAGAAGGAACGAGAAGATAGGGAGTACGACCAATGAGAAGGAATGTCCGGCATAGGGGAAGGGTCGTACCAAACCTAACAGACGGTCTTTGGTGCTACGGGATGTAGGCAGAGGGAGGAACGAGATGAAGAGCTTGAACGGCTGCGCAGACTAGTTAGGGGTTTGGAACTGAAGGTAAGAGGTAGGTGTCGGAGAAGAGACAGAAATGACCAACAACAGGAGGTCGGAATCGGGGGAAATAGATATGGGGAGGGGTTTAATCAGTCCAGATCTTGACTATGGCGAAGTCGTTCACATTCCCGAGAATCCCATCGATATCGAGACCGTTCGCATTCGCGAGGATCTCGACGAAATAGGAATCGGTCTCCCTACCGGGCGACCGGGCAACGCCGGGACCGCTCACATTCTCGGGAAAATCAAGTTAGAGACTTTGTCTCCCCAGAAGAAAGGCGACCTCGGAATGCTGCCATGGATGCCATGAGTCGCGCTTTGTGAAAAGCAGCTCGATCCCCGTTTTTGAACGAAATCGAGTGGGCCGAAATGCCAGACAGGTTTACCAGCCTACCGTTCAACTGCTATGACGGGAAGACTGATCTGGTAGAGCACGTCAGTCATTATATTCAAATGATGTCTTTGCATACTCATAACGATGCGCTGATGTGCAAGGTATTTCCTTCGAGTCTGGGATCAACTGCTTTAAGGTGGTTTAACGGGTTACAGAAAGGATCCATACGTAGTTTCTTTGAGCTAATTCAGGAGTTCGGCATTCGGTTTGTGACATGTAGCCGAGTACCTCAGCCGGTAGACGCGCTTCTCTCAATGAAAATGAGGGCGGGAGAGACCCTTTGTAGTTACGCCAGTCGGTATTGGGAGCTATACAATGAGATAGGTGGGGATAATGAAAGGGTCGTAGTAAGCACTTTTAGGATGGGGTTGCCCGAGGATTCTGGGTTATGAGAGTCATTGACCAAGAAGCCTCCCGAAGGCATGCGGCAGCTTATGAGACGCATCGAGGAATATAAACGATTAGAGGATGACCGGCTGCAGAGCAAAGGTAAAGCACCAATGATGAATTGACCTTGGTAAACTGGTTTCCCGTTCAGGCCTTGGGGGGGTTTGACGATTCAAGAGCTGACCGCACAGATGGGAGAAGTGAATGTGACGTTTAAGGAACCGATACACAGGATTCTTGATCGGATCAAACACGAGCCGTATTTTCGATGGCCGAATAAGATGGGAGGGGACCCATCCAGAAGGAATCAGAATCTGCACTGCACTTATCACCGGAACAAAGGTCATACTACAGAACAGTGCCGAGTGTTAAAGGATCACCTCGGGAAATTAGTCAAGGCCAGGATTTTAAAGGATTTCGTACTGGACTCTGGGGACACAGTCGTAGGGCAAGATACTCGGCAAAGGGGAAACTTTCTCCCACCCCCTGTAGGGGTGATTGAAGTAATCCATGTTGCCCCAAAGAAGCTCATTGCAGGAAGAAGGAAAGGAGTGTTGACAGTAGTACCGGTAGAGGGTAACCCGGACCTACAGTCGCCGGGTAAGAAGATGAAGTTTGCATAGGAGCCCATCTCATTCGACGAAGACGATTTGGAGGTGACGATCCAACCACATGACGACGCATTAGTGGTCACGGCTCAGATAAGTGGCTTCTTAGTAAAAATGGTGATGATAGACCAAGGAAGCGGGGCTGACGTAATGTACCGGGATCTGTTCAGGGGACTCGAACTAAGGAAGGAGGACCTGATGAAGCACACTTCACCTTTGGTGGGGTTCGACGGTAAAGTAGTGGTTCTTGAGGGGCAAATTTCCCTTCCTGTGATTATGGGAGGGAAGGAGGTGGCAGTGACATTTACGATAGTAATTCATTTTCCCCGTATATTGCCATTCTGGGAAGACCGTGGATCCATTCAATGAGGGCTGTCCCATCTACACTACATGTAAAGATCAAGTTCTTAACCGAGCAAGGTGTCACCGTAATAAGAGGAGACCAGCAAGCGGCCAGACAGTGTCTTACCGCCGTAGTTAATTAGAAGCGGGGGAATCAAGTCAATGAGGGAGAAACCATCGGACAACTGGTAAGAGATGAGGGGACTGGACAGTCCAAACAGGAGCATGTTGAATGGGAAGATGTGTCCCAGAAGAGCCCTTTATAGCAATCACAGGGGCCCCAATAAGGAATGGGGGTTGGCTGCACTGAGGAGTTAGTAAAGGTAAGGATATTACCGGACACTAATAAATATTTCCAGGTTGGAGTGAGCATGAGTAATGAGGAAAGGGTCCAAGTATTGCTGTTTCTGATTCAAAACATGGATGCTTTTACTTGGAACCCTTATGAAGTTCCCGGGGTTGATCCCGGGTTTATTGTCCACAAGCTTAACGTAGACCCCTCATATCTCCCGAAGAAGCAGAAGCCGAGAAGGTCAGTCAAAGACCATGTTGAGGTGGTAAGGCAGGAGGTAGAAAAGCTAAAGGAGGCAGGAGCAATAAAGGAGACATTTTTCCCGAAATGGCTGGCAAATACCATGGTCGTCCGGAAGAAGAACGGCAAGTGGAGGGTCTGTGTGGATTTCACGAACTTGAATCGAGCATGCCCAAAAGACCTGTTTCCCATGCCAAAGATTGATCAATTGGTGGACGCCACTTACGGGCACCCAAGAATGAGTTTCCTGGATGCTTTTCAAGGGTACCATCAGATTGCCCTGACTGCTGAAAACCAGGAGAAAACAACGTTCATATCCCCCGATGGTAATTATCATTACACCGTGATGCCCTTTGGGCTAAAGAATGCCGAAGCGACATACTAGCGGATGATAATGAGGATGTTTTGGGATAAAATTGGGCATACGGTTGAGGTGTATATTGACAACATGGTGGTAAAGAGCAAGCAAGAGGCTCGACATGTAGAGGATCTCTGGGGGGTGTTTGAGGTGTTGCGGAAGCATAGACTGCGTCTTAACGCAAAAAAATGTACCTTTGGAGTGGGGGTTGGCAAATTTTTGGAGTACTTAATCACCAGCTGAGGGATAGAGGTTAATCCTGACCAGATAGAGGCCGTGAAGCGTCTCTGGTGGCCAAGCAATCTGAAAGAAGTATAGGTGTTGACTGGGATGCTAGCCGCTCTTAATCGGTTCATCTCAAAATTTTAGATCGCTGCCGTCCATTTTATCAGCTTTTAAAGAAGTGGAAGGGATTTCGGTGGGATGATGAATGTGAAAAGGCTTTCCAGAACCTTAAGGAGTACTTAATGCGGGTGCCGATGTTGACTGCACCAGAGCCTGGAGAGGAGCTGTTTATATACCTCTTGGTATCCGACCATGCTGTAAGTGCCGTGCTTTTGAGAGACTGGGGAATACAACAACCCGTGTATTATATTAGCGAGACCCTAGTCGATGCCGAGACCAGGTATTTACCTTTAGAGAAATTGGTGTTGGCCCTAGTACATGCTACCAGGAAATTGCCTCAGTACTTTCAGGCTTATACCGTATATGTGCTGATCGAATACCCCCTACAGTCATTATTGAAAAGATCTAATTTCACGGGGCGAATAGCTAAATGGGAGACACGGCTCGAGGCATTCAACGTAAGGTATAAGCCGAGGAGTTCAATAAAGGGGCAGGTATTAGCTGATTTTGTGGCGAAATTCTCTCCTAAAGGGGAAATGGTCTGTCAGTTGGAACACCGCCCGTGGAAGGTGCATGTGGACGGGGCTTCCAGCGCCAGAGGGGCCAAAGTCGGGATAGTCATAATTACCCCGGAGGGTATTCTCTTGGAGCATTTATTCAGATTTGGGTTTAACGCCTCCAACAACGAGGCAGAGTATGAAGCTTTGCTTATCGGATTGAAGGCAGTCTCAAGGTTAGAAGCCCGGGATGTAGAAGTTTATTCGGATTCAAGGCTCATAGTTAACCAGGTGCAGGGGAGTTTTGAGGCTTGAGATCCCCGGATGAAAGCGTACATAGAATTGGTGAAGCAGGCTATAGGTAACTTTTGCACGTTGAAGGTGATTTAAGTGGCCTTAGCACAGAACAAAAATGCCGACTCTTTGGCCACTCTGGCATTGTCGATTGCTAAGGATATTCCCCGACTAATCAGAGTGGAACTCGTCCCAGAGCCTAGCATTAAGGCAGCAGGAGATGAGGGGGCTGCGAGGGTCGAAGTGACAACAATCGCAACACTTGGACTGAGTTGGATGGATCCCATCATTGATTTCTTAGCCGATGATCGAATCCCGGACGATGAGAAGGAAGCCAACAAGATCCGCAGGATAGCTGCTTGATATGGGTTGTCTAGAGACCAGAAGCTCTATCGTAGGTCATTCGGGGGACCGTATCTTTTGTACTTACACCCATAGAAAGTAGGCCAACTCCTGGCCGAGTTGCATGAAGGGGTATGCGGCAGTCATGTAGGGGGACAGTCATTGGCACACCGGACAATGACTCAGGGATTCTGGTGGCCCCAGATGCATAAGGGCGCTGTGGAATACGTTCGAAAGTGTGAGCAATGTCAAAAACACACCCCTTTGATACACCAGCCTGCCGGACATTTGAAC
Organism: Quercus lobata; assembly: GCF_001633185.2. Classification (NCBI taxonomy): domain Eukaryota; kingdom Viridiplantae; phylum Streptophyta; class Magnoliopsida; order Fagales; family Fagaceae; genus Quercus; species Quercus lobata. Next base: position 87,162,449 of record NC_044905.1, read on the forward strand.
CTGATTAGTAGTCCTTGGCCCTTCGCATAATGGGGGTTGGACATACTCGGACCTTTTCCCCGAGCAACGGGCAATCGAAGGTTCGTTCTGGTAGCCGTCAATTACTTCACCAAATGGGCAGAGGCTGAGGCTCTGGCCAATATTTGGGATGTAGATGTGAAGAAATTCGTATGGAAGAATATAATCACCAGGTTTGGGGTTTCGGACTCCCTTATATCGGATAACGGGCTGCAATTTGACAGTTAAGCTTTCCGCGAATTTTGCAGCAACCTCGGTATCAGGAACAAGTATTCTTCTCCAGTGTATCCCTAGGGCAACAGTCAGGCTGAGGCCGTGAATAAGGTAATCGTGAACAGCTTGAAGAGAAGACTGGAAGGAGCGAAGGGCAATTGGGCCGAGGAACTACCTAATGTTTTGTGGGCATACCGGAAAACTCCTCGGAGGTCCACGGGAGAGATCCCATTCTCTCTCACATATGGGGTGGAGGCCGTGATACTAGCCGAGGTCAATTTATGTAGTGTGCGAGTTTCAGGATTCAACACGTCCCAGAATGACGGTCAGTTGATAGAGCGTCTAGATTTACTTGAAGAATATCGAGACGCAGCGACTATAAGACTAGCAGAGTATCAGCAAAAGCTTGCCGACGTTACAACCGAGATGTAAGGGTGAGAGAATTCAACGCCGGAGACCTGGTACTGAGGAAAGCAGTAGGAAGCATGCGAGATACAAACGCCGGGAAGCTAGCCCAAACTTGGGAAGGACCGTACAGAATTAGAGCCATTGCAGGTGTAGAAGCGTATTATCTGGAAGACATGAACGAAATACCATTGCCCCGACCTTGGAATGCTTATAATCTTAAGAAGTTCTATCATTGACCGTCCATGCACGGAAAAATGTACGTTGTACTAACTCATATGATAACGATGCAACTAGTTCGTACAGGCCCAACCAATTCTTTTTATTCACTATGTTCAGTTGATAAACACGGAGGAAGTTGAGGAAATTCAAGCAGTTAAAAATTTTCTAAGGACAAAAGCTTGCTTCTCGGTTCGATCCCTATCACGGAACAGGTGGAAACCTTACTCAAAATTTCCAGAGGACAAAAACCTGCTTCTCGGTTCGATCCCTATCACAGAGCAGGTGGAAAACTTATTCCAAAAATTTTCTAAGGACAGAAGCCTACTTCTCGGTTCGATCCTTATCACCGAGCAGGTGGAAACCTTACTCAAAATTTCCAAAGGACAGAAGCCTGCTTCTCGATTCGATCCCTATCACCGAGCAGGTGGAAACCTTATTCCAAAAATTTTCTAAGGACAAAAACTTGCTTCTCGATTCAATCCCTATCACCGAGCAGGTGGAAACCTTACTCAAAATTTCCAGAGGATAGAAGCCTGCTTCTCGGTTCGATCCCTATCACCGAGCAGGTGGAAACCTTATTCGAAAAATTTTCTAAGGACAAAAGCCTGCTTCTCGGGTCGATCCCTATCACCGAGCAGGTAGAAACCTTACTCAAAATTTCCAGAGGACAGAAGCCTACTTTTCGATTCGATCCCTATCACCGAGTAGGTGGAAACCTTATTCCAAAAATTTTCTAAGAACAAAATCCTACTTCTCGGTTCGATCCCTATCACCGAGCAAGGGAAAACCTTATTCAAAACTTTCTAAGAGCAGAAGTATTACAAAAATATATTATATTACAAGTGGGAAACACGCCTTGTACATTAGTGAAACATGCATGCATGGAAACTTTGAAGCATTCACAAGAAGGTTAAAATATAAATGCGTAATCACAAAAACGCAAAATGAACCTTAATCAAAACTAAGCATGAAAAATCAATTACTTCATCACCAAAACCCGGTGGCATTAAGTTTAAACCTAGAAATTAAGTAGTTGTTTGGTAAAGAAACCAGAAAATAATCGTTTAGTCGCCACAGCCCGGCAACATGGGCAAACCAACTTGAAATAAAAGTTGTTAAATGAAAGCAAATAAAGGTAAAGTAGAACAGGTTCAGCAATCAAGAGGAAAGATCCACAGGCTGCGTCTCGGAGGTTAACTCGGCGGAATGGTGCTCGAGTACGGGAGGCTGGAGATGAACATCTTCACCAGGAGGGCCGTCAGTAGGGGGGTTGCTGGTGGCTTCTGTCTTGATCATTTCCACATGGGCGTCAATCTGCTCCACCAGCTCTCTCAAGCTATCCGTTTCCTCCTCATCGTTTGGACCTGCTGGGTTCTGTGCGGCTGAGGCAGAGTCTAGAATGGGGATCCAGCCAAGGTCCCTAAGAGGGGAGTCTTCGGGCACCCCTAAGGCTTGTAGGGAAGCCATCCAGCTCTCTTGGAAAGACAGCTGCCGAGTTTGCATCACTACCGGCTCCATGCCCTTTTCTACGTTAGCGAACCCCTCGTCATACCATTTGCTCTCACAAGCTTTCAGGGCCACCCGTAAATCGGCTCCACGCCCTTCTCTGCGTTAGCGAACCCCTCGTCATACCATTTGCTCTCACAAGCTTCCAGGGCCACCCGCAAATCAGCAACTTCCTCAGACAAGGTAGAGTTCAAGCTTGCTACTTCGGTCAGCTTCACTTCCATTTCATTCTGCCGCGTCACCAACTCCACCGATCTTTTCTTTGTCGAGGCCCGGGATTTCTCCTCGGCAGCGGCCCTCTTCTCGGCTGATTCAACAGTTTTTGTTCTCTTTAGCCGTTTTTGCGACCTCTTCCCTGCCAGCTTTCTCCCGATCAACCTCCTTGGTAAGGTCCTTCATCCTCTCATTTAGGATATGGGCTAGCTGAGCGGCCTGTTAAAGACAATATTATTCACGTGCGGTAACTTGAAGGAGCAATGAATACGACAATAATAAGAATATGCGTAAAAGAAAGAATAAGAGTGCAAAGGAAGAGAACTTACCGCGATAGTGTGCCATTGGAGTCTTCTCCCCATGGACTCATCGGTCCCATCAGCAAAAGCGCTCATGTCCTCGGGTAGAAGGAGACCGTGGACCAAGCTTTGGGCAACACGATCCCTTTCACCTTTCTCCCATGCCCGGACGCTTGCACTTGCCGGGAGGGACATGCCATCTAGCTCAAATGTAGGTTGCCACAGCTGCGCTGGTCTGAAGGATGAGGCCACATTTGTTCCAACCTGGGCCGGGGGTTCCCGAATAGTGACACCCCGAGACGGTTGGTGTGAAGTTTGAACTTGAGTCTCTCTCAGGCCGGTGGAGGATAGGTCAGCAACCCGTTGTCTCTTACGTTGCTGCCCGGAAGGAGGAGGAGGTGGAGGATGAGCGGGAGGAGTTGGGACACGCCCTTGAGGAGGCTGTTGCTGTTGAATGGCCTGGCTTGCCCCAGGGATAAAATGATTGAAAGTCAAGGTCTTTCTGGTCACCATGTCATCGGGAACAGAGTGTGTCCTAGAAGAGTCACTAGATTCTACGGCTTCTTGTGCGGCTACTTGAACTGGAGCCTCGGGTTCTGCTAGTACAACTTCATGATGAATGGCCTTGTGAGCACGTTCCCGGAGATATCTGGATGCTGCTTCGGCTAATTTGTCCTTTATAGGCGTAAGTTCATCCGAACAGGTGTACTGCGAGCCGAGGTCTCGGGCTTCGCCTACGGTAAAGTTGGGAGGAAGAAAGTTCGTATGCCGAACATCTATGTAAGAAAGGAGCGGACTATCAACAATGAGGGCTTGGCTGAAGGGTTGCCAAGTGGAGTACACCGGATCCATGCCAAGGATGAGGTGAGACGCACGGAGTTGCTCGTCCCGGTGCACAAAAATTTCGGACCTTAGCACAAAGTTCAAGTCCCGAACATGAATTGTCTTGATGTCCTGGGTGAACACTGAACCGTCTGCAGCAAAAGAGGACGAGTCAGAGTTAGAATAAATAAAATAGTTACAAATGGAAGGGATATGAAAAATTAAAGGTTAGAACGAACCAACTTCGTGCCGTGACAAAGGGGGAGGGATATCATCGGCAAACCAATTGCCGCGCACCCGGATATATTCCCCGGCGGAGTTCCTATTAGAGTCCGGCAAACATGAAATCAGCCGTACCCTTGTGTCTCTAGTCTTTAAGTAGTAATTTGATTTCTTCCTTCCACATAGGCTATACATGTGGTTTACGTCGTGGTGGTCTAGTTGCAAACCAAACGTTTGGTTTAGCCTACCTACACAACTCACTACCCGGTAAAAGTTGGGGGGAGGTTGGTCGGGACTCAATCCATAGTATCTAAGGATGTTAAGTAAAAGCGGGTCTATAGGAATCCTAACCCCGCCCTCTAGGACTGACATCAACGGGAAAAAGGCTGTGCCTGCCCCTCTGTGGAGGGCCATCTCACTTTCATGGCAATACGCCATCTCCACATCATCAGGGATGCTAAAGTTTTGCCTAAAAGCGGCTAAGGGCGCTCTGGCATTCAAAAGATAAGCAAAACCCATCCTAAAGCCTAGAAATTAAAAAGAGCTTTGGGGAAGGAAATAAAAGTAGAGGAAAGGGGAAGAAGACTTACTTCTAGCTCTAAGGGAGAGGAGGATTCTAGGTTAATGGACTAGAACGCAAGTGAATGCTCGGTAGAGAGAAATTTCAGAAGAGCAGAGAATGAAAAGTGAGAAAATGGATTATGGTGAACCATTTATAGGAGCTAAGGAAAAGCATCGGTTAATGAGCAATAATTAACATTAATTAGCAATGATGAAGTAAGAAGGAGTGACCTTAGAAATACCCAGAGCAATCAACACGCGTGCCTCGGTTTGCGAACCGATAGGTAATAATGACGGTAGAACCAGAAGGTCTGAAGCAACGCGCCTTTTGAGAAACGCATTTATGGATCGCTGTAACCACCCAAAACGCACCCGTTGGATTTCTCGGGCAAATCACTGCGTTTAACTCCTTGATTCGTCCCCAGGAGCCAAGAATGAATCAATGGGGGGGCTATTGTATGGCACCTAACGTCCAAGTTCATTTGGGCTGTGGGCCATGAATTAATGATATGGGCCGGGGGTCCAACCTCCTCACCGACAAAAGCCCCGTTCCAAGCCCACAATGACTACTAGTCTAAACTGGGTGTTGTCCGGATACTTGGAAAGCAGACTGCGGACGCCCCGCTCCCATGTTGCCTGGGAAACCATTTCCGGGCTCTATATCCATGCTCGATCACATTGCCATTCGAGTGCTTGGCAGAACCCTAGGAAACTCCACCGCCGAACACATTTGCTACAGTGGGAACCGTTCCCAAAGCCACTCGTACCTAAAAATCCACTTAAATTTATCGACATTGGACCTCTCTTTGCACTAGGAAAAAAGATAATGATGATCACCCCATTAACAAGGGGCTATAAATAGGAGAAATGAATGAATGGTAGGGGGATGCAATTTTGGGGGGAGAAAGGAGAGAGAAAGAGAGGATTTGAGAAGAAGAAAACGTAGAGAAAGAGAGGAAAGTGATCTCATTAGGTCCCTAAGCCTAGAACAACCTAAGGTAGGATACCCAGACCCACCATACAAATAAATTGTGAGCCCAAATAGCGGTTTGGCCTAGCAAGCCCATCTTTGGAGCGTACAATACTTATTTACTAAAATTGCCACAAAACTCATTTCTCAGATTTTGAAAACAGCTTTTCATGAGTTCTCAGTTTTCATTCTCATAACTCAAAAATTTGAGATATGAGTTATGGAAACAAAAACTGAAAACTCAACCAAACATTATTTCAGTAAGTGGATCCCATGAATTTTGAGTTTTGAGTTAAGATTTTGAGTTATATAACTAGAAACAGCCTAATCCAAACACCCTCTAAATATCTTTGATTAGCTCTTTGATAAACCAATTGAAGGGGGGTTGTTGGTGTGTTGAGCTTAGTCGATTTGGGCTTGGCAGGGAGACAAATATTAGAAGGGGGAATGGGAGATGAAAGTTAAAGGAAGAAGATTGTTTCTAATCCCTTCTTTGACAATCAAGCCAAGGATAGTAGTTTTAGGGAAATAATTACCACACCGTGTTGCTATACTTGTCGAAAACCACCAAGATTGGCACAGTTAATTGTGGTGTGGTAAGTGTAAGCGGTGTCCTTAAGGTTGAACAAACCTATCAACACTTGTCCTTACTCCTTACCATCCAAATTGGACCATCTAGAGTACCTATCTATTGTTGAATTTGACCCCAGTTTTACTCCTGATCAACCAAAATCAATATGATTTTAATTATTATGTATGAGAGTGTGATGATTAATATGGTTTTATGCAGTGGACTTTTTGAGAGTTTTTTCTTTCTTTCTTGGGTTTAAGGGTGATGGTGGTGTAATTAGAGATGTAGGAGAGACGGTCTTCAAAAAAAAAAAAAAGGGGATGTAGGAGAGACTGTTGGAAAGAAAAGAATAAGGATGAAAGAGAGAGTAAAATATAAACGGAAATTCAATTAGCTAAATAAAAATATCTTTTATGTGGCCAAAATGATATAAGTTTTAACATATTGAAACAAAGTTATTTATAGCTTAAGTGTCATTTAATGGTAACATCACTTACAGAATGGATGAAAGTATAACATTAAGAGAAAAAAATTGACAAACTTTAGGTTTCAAAATCTAAAATTTTAAATATCAAAAACCAAAACCAAAATTACTCTAGACTTTGAGGGTTTAATTTGCATTTTAGTAATTATGTCATAGTTTAGTTTTTAATGTCACTAGTCGCTAACCCGTGTGATGCACAGGAAAGCTATTGTGTATAAATTTAATGAAATAGAAATGTATGAAACACAAATTTAAGTTTAAAATAAAATGAAGAATTAAATCTTTAATATCCTCAACTATCCATAAAATGTATGAAACACAAATTTAAAGAACTACTTAATCAATATTTCAAATAAATTGAGAAAAAAAACTTTAAAGTGTTTTTTGTATCTTCTTCCTTTATTGCTTCATAATAGTCACTGAATATGTTATTTTGTTTTAATTTTAAAATTTAAACTATCAATTAGGGTCTTGCATCTGACTGATTAATAAAATAAAAATTATGCAATGGCAATGGTTGGAATCTTGCTTATAATAACCTAAGAAAAGAAGTGGCACAATTTTATGGGACTTCATACTACATTATTTGATTAATTTTGCTGAAGGTAGCATTATGTATGCAATTAATATACAATTTCTTAAATCATATGCCATGTACACCCAAATCCATGTATGTTCATTTGGTGTGCTCACTTCTATTCCTTTGACTTTACCTTTACCTGATTTTGTGGACTTGCTAATAATCCTCCAACAAAAGCAAAACTGTGAAGACTTGACTGGCATATGGTGGCCTTAACTATTGATGTTCCCTTTAATATGTTAATGATCAGTTTAGGACCCTGCATTTATGGTTTTCACATTTTTGTTAGTTCCACATGATAAACAAAAGTCATCTTTGATCTACTTGGGAACACTCATTTGCTATTTATCTTTACTACATTACAGATATGACATGGCTTCAAACCGTTAGCAGTAGGAGTTGCATGTTCCAAAAAACACTCATTTGTGAGCTATAATAAAACTCATTCGATTGTGAACTATAGTAATTATCATTTGTGTGCTGCAAGTACTCTTACCAAACCACAAATTTACTCTATCTCAGCAAATAGAAAAAGAGGGTAAAGCAAGGAAAAAAGAAAAATGGTTCATGTGTGAGTGATTGATGTTAATTGACATGGTCGTTTGTCTTTGTCTTATTTGTATAGACCTCAATGTACAGCTTTACGTGTTTGTTTGAATGGATGTAAGTGCTATATAATGTCTTAGTTGTAACCTTAATAGAGTAAACAATTCATTCAGCCCAAGAAAAACAATTGTCTATGTAAATTAAATGAGGAAGAGGCAAAATTAAAGAGCTTTTTTTGGGGTAAATGTTCAAATAATTCAAGAAAATTTAATAAAATTAAATAAAAATGGGCCCACTGTTCTTCCAAAAATAAAATTATTGGTCCCACTATCATGAAATCATTTTTTGTTGAAGCCTAGACAAAATCCTTCCTATGAAACTTCAAATCCAACTAAACTGAAAATACTCAAAAAGAACACGAAATTAAAACTCAAGAAGAATATCAAAATTCAATGTTCAATACCAATGCCACCACAAAATGCCCTATCAAATCAGCAAAACTCTAATGTAATGAGACTTTACAATTGTAGACTCACAATTCATTTCCAATAATATATTGAAAAACACCAAGCCACCTTTAAATCACACTAAAATTCATAATCACGCCATGAAATAAATCATAATCAAATCATATCCACTTCACAGTTTCCCAACCCCTCATTCACAAAGCTTGAAATTATCTTCTAAAATTATATACCAAATGGGTAGAACCAAGTCCAAGTTCAATATCAATCTCATAACCAATGGTAAAAAAATCAATAAAAATTTCCAAGGTATGACCTCACATTCACATACATAGTTTATAATGAATTAGAGAATGAAATTGCTATTAATATGATCTCACAGACTATAGTGTATGTAGAAAGCAAATATTCAGTATATGGTGTATCATTAACAATAGCTGCATCTTGTGCAGTCCAAGAATCTAATTGTTCATTGACACCCAAATATCAAAAGAATGAATATTAGACAATCTTAAGCTAAACTATGTTTTTTCAATCAGATGAATGCTATAGTAATAATTATAAAGAAATTAAGAAAGAGAGGTACATAATTATTTAGGGTCACAAGCATCAAATTCTTTAGTTTATTTTTCTCATCAACAACAGGTTCTTAGGTTCCAAAATTAAGACTTAACTCCTAATTATTTAGGGTCAACATAAATATTGGAGCAATATCATGCACTGCATGTTCACTTTTTTTTGCATTTTATAATGTTCCTCCTCCATTTAAGAAAAAACACAAGTATGATCACAGAGAAAGTTAATTATTTACTACCTTCATGAACAAATAAGATTCAAGTAAATGTCATCAATTTGTTATAAGATATGGTTGTTTAGTTATGATAGAGCCATTTTTTACAATTAGGAAAATCAAAACACAAAAGCTTCTTTTAGCCAAAGTTTTTTTATTGATGTATTAATATATTTTTTGGCTTGTGACAGATCCAAGCTTCTTTTTAACTGAAATGCTCTACACTAATCTCAAAAAATTTAAATACAAAAGCTGTTGCTCTTGGCCTAATAAGTGAAACTTTTAAATTACATTAACACTTTTCTTAAAATAAGTAGGTTGCTGAATTAAATAAATTCTACTCATTTTTCATATCATCATGACTTATGATTGATACATAACAAAAATTAGTCAATTACCAATAACAACTAAAACCAAGAGTCACAAACCATAAAGTGGCTATAAACTAATGCAAGAGTAAGTAAGGCATTTTGTCAAACACATGGTGTGCACAAAATTTCAATGTCTTAGTTATTAACGTTTGTTATTATTAAAAAAATAATAATAATAAAAACAGAAATACACATCCTATTGACAAATTGACAGTTCCTGTAATGCAACAAATAACACAACAAACAGGCAGAACAAACAAATTGAGGAGTATTAAATATATGGAACTACATAACTAATCAAATTCTGTCATGAATAATTTAAAGCCAGAAACCCAACTCTTCCATGGGTTTCTTATTCCTCACCAAAATGTCTAACATTTTTTTTTATGTCGCCAAAGCAAATGTGGTGTAATTTGGAAAATTGACTAAAGTTGTCTAAATCAAAACATACAATGGAAAAACAATATTTCTATCAAATTAGTGGAAGGAGCCAAAAAGACAGTAGCGTGACAGTGAAGAATAGATTGAGCAATAACAGTAGTGTGACAGTAAACAATGAAAGGGAACAATGAAAGAAATCAATTTACTGTAGTGATTTTGCTAGCAGACCAGTGGTGCAAGGCTACTCTGTTCTTTCTCCTTAACCTTCGTTGGGTTTCTTTTCGCAGAGAGAAAAGAGAAAGCATAAAATAGAAAAATGAAAAGAAGAAAACAAAAAGTCAACAATGTTAGTGAAGAAGAGATTGAGCAATAACAGTAGCGTGACAGTAAACAATGAAAGGGAACAATAAAAGAAATCAATTTACCATAGTGATTTTACTGGCAGACCGATGGTGCAAGGCTACTCTGTTCTTTCTTCTTAACCTTCAATGGGTTTCTTCTCATAGAGGGAAAAGAGAAAACAAAAAACGGAAAAACGATAAGAAGAAAACAAAAAGTCAGCAATGCATATAAACAATAAGTAATTACAAACCTATCTCACCGTCAATACCAATCCCAATATCTGACATATGAATCATACAAAATTCAAACCCATAGCTTTGTTTCTACTAAAATTTCAAATACACAATCCCAAAGAATCAGAATTTAAAATTCCTTATGAATTTCAAATTTGCATCAAGAATTAAAAGGCTTACAAATCAACGCCTACAGAGAAACTCACTAAAATCAAGTTTCTAAGTGGTAGCCACATGAATCCAGATAAGAATTCACAAAATTAAATCAAAAAAAAAAAAAAAACCCTAACAATACCCAACAATAGTATTTGTGAAAGAACTGAATAAAAAATCAAAATATTACTTAAGCAACAATAGTAATTCAATTAAGGAATCAACAAAAAGAAGCAAAGCCAATGAACATTAAAAAACAAATATTTAGAAAGAGAAAGAGAAAGAGAAAGAGAGAGGGAAAGATTAGATACATGATATTAAGACCATCTCACTTGCTTAACTTGGCCTGCGACATTGGAGATTTTGTGATGGATATGATGGGTAACGGCTCAGTTATGGGTGGGAGAGATGGCTATGGTCATCAGGGATACAGAGAGAACGGCTTGGAGAGGCAGAGAGCACGGTTGCTTTTAGACTTTTAGGGTTTTTTGTTTGAGAGATAGTTGGCTTTTAATTTTATGTTTTTTTTTAATACTGTGCTGACGTGGAAATTTGTGAGAGCTTCAAAAGTTTCGGTTTTATATATATATATATATATATATAGATTAGTCGTCATAGTGTTTCATGATTTCATGTGAAATCGCATATGTTTCTAGGGCCAAAAAAAAAAAAAAAAAAAAGTGAAACCGTGTACACTTTTTTATATATGCTTTGTTATCCCAATCCATTTAATGAGCTTGATGAAAATGCTGTTATATTACAAGTTACAGCATGATAATTAAAAAACGCAATTTTGTTACAAGTTTTAACCAAAAAAAAAAAGGTGTGGCAAGGCAATTTGAAGGCGAAGGTATTTTGGTAACTTTGCATACTTCTTTTTTTTTTTTTTTTTTTTTTTTTGAGAAAGAACTGATGACTTTAATTGATCAAAGACTGAAAATCAGCAAATACAAAAGTTGCAATGTCAGTTGGATAGGACTCCAACCAGACAGAGATAGGAAAACTAAGTCTCGCTCTCTAGGCTAGGGCATGAGCTACCGCATTACCTGACCTACAAACATGAGAGAAAGATGTACTCACAAAGGAGTTTACAATACATAAAATGTCTCAAATGAGATGACCACTCGAAGCAAAGTCCCAACCGCCCCATTGGAGGGCTCTAATCACTTGCTCCGAGTCCCCTTCAAGAATAACCCTGTCAAGACTAATGGCCTGTTTGGAAGTTTAGAAAGGGAGAAGAGTAGAGGAGAGGAGAGGAGAGTAGTGGGGGGAATGATTATTCTCCACTTTGTTTGGATGTTTTTAAAATTAGTAAGGGGGAAGGGAGTAATTAGCCCTTCCTCTTGTTTGGATGTTTTAAAAATTAGGAGTGAGAGGGGAGGAAATGATTTAAATAGACAAATTTACCCCTATTTTAAAAATGGACTTGCAATATTGGTTTATGATTAATTTATTAAATTAAATAATTATTTAATCAACATTTTAATTCCATCAAATACTACTGATAAAAGTATAAAACTACTATTATAAAATAATTTTTATTACCTTAAAATAAATTCTAACAAAAATAAAAATGAATTCAAAAATTCATTGAACCTTATTAATCTGTTTGGTCAAGAATGCCAAGCACGATATCATTGACATAGCAAAACCCAGAAGCCTCAGGCTTCTTCGCATGGTGGAGCCCACCGGCCCAGTTGAAAGCGATATCGACGTCGCCACGGTTGAGCTTGACGGCAGCGCCGATAGACTCGTTGGCGAATGACTGACAGAATCCGAACAAGTTGTGGGCCATGCGGATCCGGTGGGGTTTCAATGGGTGACCTTGGCCGTAGTAGTAGTCGCCGATGCTCGGCTCGTAGAAGTAGCTCACGCGCCGCTTCTTCGTGTCAGGTCCCGATGGGAGTGACGCGCCACCATGCTTTCTTCCATTATCGAAAACCCAAATCGCTCGCTCTTCTCTCTTTTCTTCAAGTCGAGGACGTCAGACAAAGGTAAACTTCCACCCATGATTTCGACGAAGATGAACGCCGACTCGTTCGGATCAGAGATGGAATCAGAATCGGATTTAGAGGAGTGTGGTTTTGGTGGTGTCAGGATCACTAATGAGGTTTAGGCTTTCGCGAGGAATATGAGGATGCATCCAGAGACGGGGTTGGATTTTCCGATTGATGAAGAAGAAGACTTGGACCGGATGTAGTTTTTTTTTTTTTTTTTTTTTTCCTCAGGAAACAAACAGAAAGTCAATGCTTAAATTTTCTCAGGAAACAATCAAACATTATTTATATAATCTGTGTGTAATTTTGTTAATTTAGAAAGGATAAATTAGGGAATTTACTTGGACAATAATTTATCTACTCTACTTTCCCAAATCTCTCCAATTTGGGGAATTAAAAATGAGGGGTTAAAGGGAGTTGAAACCCCTCCAAACCCCTCCCCCTCCTTCCTTAAAAAACTTTCAAACAAGGTAATTAGATTACTCTCTCTCCCTCTACTCTACTCTACTCCCTCTCCTTTTTTTAACGTCTAAACAGGCCATAAGTTCCTGAGCAAAAAGTGTAGCTCTTTGTGCAACCAGCAGCTCCAAAGCTTCCATTGATGGTGGCTTTTTAATCTTTTCCGCCAAAGCGGCCTTCACCTCGCCTTTTGAATTGTGAGCAATCACCCCAATCCCAGCTTCATCAAATTCACCAAACATAGCCCCGTCAAAATTAATATTCTAACTTTCTCGTGCTGGTGGACTCCATCTCCTAGGAGAAGCTTTACGAATAGGGGGGGGGGGGACCTATGAAACAGAGACTTACAACCACGGAGATACTCGCGTGCAAAGCCTGCAATCTGATCCAACAGCCTGGTGTTTTCATTTAATTGGGTCTTGTTTCTGTGATACCATACAGACCACGCAATCGTAGCAAATAGAGCTACTTTCTCCGGTTTTGCGAAGACAAGTTCTACCAGGTTCCTAAATGAAGTAAAGACCAACCCAATTCTGAAAATCTAGCCAAAATCCTTTTCCCATACCTCGTTGAGACCAATACAACTCCATAATGAGTGGAGGATATCTTCAGAAGCACTTGAGCATCTAAAACAGGCTGTTTCAGTGAGAATTTTACATTTAACCAGGTTCTCTTTAGTTGCTAAGGAGTTTGTGCAGGCCTTCCAAAGGAAGTGTTTAATTTTATCCGGTACTTGAATTTTCCAAATCTTCTTCTAGAAACTCCTTTCATCAGTGCTGGCTTGAGGTGAATTTTCAACAAAATCCTAGGATTCACACAACACTCTATACCCTATTTTAACCGAATACTTCCTGGACTGTTCAAGAGGCCAAATCAACACATCGGGCTATGGGGTTAAGCAGAGAGGAAGAACTTTGATTCGAATTGCATCAGGAGGATGAAAATAGCGATCAATCAATTGGATATTCCACCAACCCGAGGACTGATTGATGAGCTTAGAAACGGTAGCTTCCGAATAGAGCTCACCCGATGAGGAAGAAATCACTCCATCTCCATTAGGCAGCCACTTATCAGAGAAAATTCTAATGTGTTGCCCGTCTCCTATTCTCCATCTTGCACTGGCTCTAATCAAATGTCTTGATTTCATAATGCTTTGCCATGCATAGGACCCCGAAGATGCGGTAGCTTCAAAAATGGACCCATGAGGAAAATACTTGGCTTTAAACACCTTATAAAACAGTGAGTTCCTATCATGAACCAACCTCCACACTTGTTTTGCCAACAATGCCTCATTGAACTTGGATAAATCTTTAAAACCCATACCGCCCTCTTCTTTGGATTTACATAACACTTCCCATTTCTTCCAATGAATTTTGCGACGATCTCTTCTTTGACCCCACCAAAATATACGAACAAGCATCTCGATATCTTGACATAGGCCAATCAGAAGACGAAAGCAACTCATGGCAAAAGTCGGAATGGCTTGGACCACGGCTTTGAGCAAAACTTCCTTTCCGGCTTGAGATAAAAGTTTTCCTTTCCAACCTTGAAGCTTACCCCACACACAATCTTTTATATGATTAAGACTTGCTCTTTTGTTTCTCCCCACAACCGCAGGAAAACCCAAGTATTTCTCATATTCCTTTATTTCCGAAACACCAAATAGATTTTGCACTTGCTGTTTGGCCGACTCTGTCACATTACCGCAAAAGAAAATTGTGGTTTTGTTTGCATTTATTTTCTACCCTGAAGCTCTCTCATACTTCCCAAGGATCTCTAGGATTTTTGACACATCTCCAACTTTAGCACGGCAAAAAAGGAGACTATCGTCAGCGAACAAAAGGTGAGATATTTTTGGTCCATTTTTACAAAGGGAGAAACCTTCAAGGTGCTTAGTCGCCACCGCTTGTTCCAAGAGGCCATTTAAACCTTCCGAACAAAGAAGGAAAAGATAGGGGGAGAGGGGGTCTCCCTAATGAATACCTCTAGTTGGGGTAAAGGTATCCGTAGGCGTCCCATTTATCAAAACTGAGTAAGTCACTGATTGAACGCACTCCATAATCCAACCAACCCACCTACTATGGAAGCCCATTTTTTCCACCACCTTTTTGAGAAACCCCTACTCCAATCTATCATATGCATTACTCATATCCAACTTTAGAGCTAAGTGCCTCACTTTGCCCCCTTTCTTCTGCTTCAAGTGGTGAAGAGACTCAAAAGCCACTAAAATGTTATTAGAAATAGCCTTATCGGATTGAAAGGCACTCTAAGATTCTGAGATAATATACGGTAAGACTTTCTTTAATCTATTTGCCAACACTTTTGATACAAGCTTATATAAAATATTACAAAGAGCAATGGGTCGAAATTCAGTGACAAACTTAGGATTTTTTACTTTAGAAATAAGAGAAATACAAGTATGGTTCAGACTTGAAATGAGACTACCTGAGTTAAGGCAAAACAGCACCGCCTCCACAACATCGTCACCAATATCACTCTAAAATTTTTGATAAAATATGGGAGGCATTCCATCTGGACCGGGGGCTTTAAGGGGATCCATTTGATTTAGAGCAGACTCAATCTCCACCCGAGAAAAAAGGCTAGTTAGGTTGTTATTCATATCCTCAGTCACAACAGATTTAATGGACTGAACAACCCCATCAACTTCCATCGGCTTTGAGGAGAGGAATAGATTTTTGTAATAATCTCGAACCATACCCGGGAGATTACCTTCACCTGAAACCAGCACCCCATCTAAATTTCGGAGCTCAACTATTCTATTATGGCGGAAGCGTTGCGAAGCTTTTGTATGGAAGTATTTTGAATTACAGTCTCCAGAAATCATCCAATGCTCCTTACTCCGCTGCTACCACATTTTTTCATCCAGGCAAAGGAGGTCCGCTATATTTGATTTTAGCTTAAGAAACTTCTCCACATTTTTTCCCTGAGTTGCTTCACATTCAGCCACGTTCAACCCATCTTTTTTTTCTCTGAAATCTCTCGTCTCACATGGAAAAAAGAGTTCTTACTCCATTATGAAAGACTCTTTTGACAAGCGTTCAATTTAGCAACTACTACTTCCACAGGAGAACCCGTGACTGATCTGTCCCAAGTCCGCTCCACTGTCTCCTTGCAACCCGAGTCCTTAAGCCACATCTGTTCAAACTGCCACGGTCTCAAAGTTTTAACTTCAATCTCCTCCAGTTGAATGCAAATTGGGTTGTGATCCGAAGACACACAAGTTAAAGTCTGTACACTTGTTGACAGAAATAAGTCATACCACTCCACCGTGCACACTGCCCGATCCAGCCGCTCCCAAACCATACCTCCATTAGGATAAGTCCTTGACCAAGTGAACTTATTTCCTGAAAATTCGAGGTCCAACAAATTACATTCGTCCAATACTTCATGAAACTGCTCCATCTGATTATAGGGTCGTAGTCTGCCACCCCTCTTTTCATGCGATTTCAAAATTTCATTAAAATTGCCTCCACGTAGCCATGGCAAGGTCCCACGTCTATGAAGAGAGCGAATCAAGTCCCATGTAACCGATCTCAATTGCTTTTCTGGAGCTCCATAAACTCTTGTAAAACGCCATGCATTGTCTTTTTCTTTGTTGATCACCGCATCAATATGATTTGGAGATGAGGATTCCACATCTAAAGTTAATCCAATCTTCCAAAAAAGAGCTAAGCCACCCCCACGAGTAATTCTTGACACTTCATGGTAATGGCCAAACTGAAGAGAACCACAAATATTGCTTAGCCTTCCTTCTTCCAGCCATGTTTAGGTTAAGAACACGACTAAAGGATCTTGTGCCCGAACTAGATCTCCAAGCTCCTGAATTTTCTGCCGGTTCCCAAGCTCCTGACAGTTCCAACAGATGAGATTCATTATTCTTGGAGGGGCTAGGAACCAGCCTCCACCAATATGACTACATTTTCTTTTTCAACCTGAGAAACCCGTTTTGTTTTTTTTTTTCCCCTCCTTGTTGATTTTTCTTAGATGGAGTAGCCCTTTTTTTTCCTAAGGATACCTCTAATTTTTTCTCTGATACATAAGGAATACGGTTAACACGAGTCCAAGAGGGTTTTGGTGGAAGTGGGGTACACGTGGGAGAGTTTAATGAGTTTGAGAGGTCCACTAGAGGGGACCGTTCTAACCTGTCAACATGTGATGGAGATACACTCATAACTAAGGGCAGAAATGTCCTTCTTACGTAAGTAGCCTCGGTAACAAGCTTAGCTGGGCAACTAGACTCCTTATTTAGTAAGAATTCAGAGTTCTCATCCACGCCTTCCATCTCGTCAAACTTATTTAGCTCTGAATTGATCTCTTGCAGAGTTTGCGTAAAGTTTACTTTAACATTGATTTGACCCCCAAATCCCAGCGGAGGATCATCCAAATCCCTGCAATTTGGGTACAGAGCATCATTAGAAATATCTTGAGGCAGAGAATCAGGATTTACCTTGTCCAAAGATCTCGCCGGAGCTCCGTTCTTCGATGAGGGAGTTTGATGAGACTTTGAAAGATCTATGCTTTCCGAATCTTGAGAAACCTTTGAAACTTTTTTCTGTTGGAAGAAACCTAGGACTAAAATGGTAAATTTTCTAATTTGGTTTGATAAAGGAGCTTGTAACCAAGCCCCATAATTCCGATCCTTAGCTGTGAGCCTGCCTTTACTGTTAATCCATAGTTCACAATCTTTGTCCCCATGAGTTAAGCATCTACACCAATAACAGATACTGGGCAACCTTTCATATTTGAAGGAAACCCACCCCATGGTTCCATCATCAAGGGTGATTTTGCACCCTTGACAAAGAGGCTTAGATGTATCAAGAATAACTTAGACATACAGATGATCGCCCCCTTCCATTACTGCAAAATCAGAAGGACAGACTTCACCTATACCTAAGCATAATCCTTCAGCCACCGTTTTGTTCATAAAGCTGATCGGAATATCATAAATTTGCACCCAGAAAGGGACTCTCGCAAAGTCTAGGTTTCGCATGTGAGTGCTATTATTGTACCTCTGAAAAGCCACTAGGAATTTATCAAAACTCCAGGGTTGATAGAAAAAGATTCTATCATAGTCAAGCTTGTTCTCAAAGATAAAGAGAACATGGTTTCCTTGGTCCTTTATCTTGAAACCACTCTGGGTGCGCCACAATTGAGAGAAGTTTCGAGCTATTGCATCAATGTTAAGAACCCGTTTCGTGAGAAACCAAAATATGTTCCTTTGATCCCATGTTAGATCAGAGATTGAACTTATCACCCTTCGATCCCTATAAAGACAACTTATTCCATCCCATGGTAATCTCATCCATTTTAGCAAAAGAGAAGAAAGTATTTCCCAGAGCCCCTAAAAGAAAAGAACCCACTAGCCTGAAGTGACCAAGAGGTTGCTAACAGGGACTAACTAGCCTTCAAAGTGAAGGGACAGACTCTTCCTCAGCCTGGGAGAAGTTTGGAGACCCAAACTTTCGCTAGTGACAAAGAAAACTCAAGAATGTCAGAAGTCCTCTCTTCTTCTTACTTATTCCTTCAAATTGGTAACTTTGCATACTTAGATAGGCACTGTCCATAGGAATGGTACTGTTGTCCAAAAGCTGCACTAGAATCTATGTTTGTCCCAATCACATTAATTACTCCACTTACCACCAAGTATTCATTTCAATATTAAATGTGATGTGGCTTGACCATTAGTGGAGTTCTCAATCAATTGGGAGGAGCATCCAACTGGCAGGGTAGACGTAGTCTGTCAGATCCCACCAAAAAATAGTATAGTGGTCATGATGACTATTAGGACTAGCAAGTGCTAGGAAGGTGTATAAATACCCTCCCCCATTCATTCAAAGGTAAGTTTTTTACACCAGATAAATGAGTTCTTCCTAAGTTTTCAATTTATTTTTACTAAGTTAAACTTCCTAGTGCGGTACCATGCTTTGTTTGTGCCCAAGAACCAAAGAACCCATGTATCCAACTAAGAGCATTCACATCAAAGGGTTTTAGTACCTATAATACTTAAAAACATTCTACATCAAATGTGTTAAATCTATATATTTTTTTACTACTTAGCTCCAAAAGGCTGTCATCTTGTGCAATTTCCTATAACTACAAGTTATACACTAAAAAATTTATTTTATTTGGTTTTCTCTCTCTTTTCATTAAATTTTTTTATTATAGTTACAAAAAGGAATATTTAAATGAAGCGGTAAAAAAATAAAATTCTTTTTTTTAGAAAAAAAAAGAATAGAAAATTAGGTGTATTATAAAGTGTGATATTAAAATAGATAAATTACTTTTTTTTAAGTTAGTAGCTAAATTTTCTCCCACCTTTTAATACGAATGCTCTAAAAAAAAAAAAAAGAGCTTCCAAATTTCCAATTCCCACTTTCACTTTCCAAAATTAGCCACAATCAAAGGTTTTTTTTTTTTTGAGAATCTGCCAGTGCCACAATCAAAGTTAACCCTAGTCCCCCACCTACAAAAGGATTTTGCATGAGGGGCAATGCCGGCTCTCCGTGAACGCCTATAATAAAGCTGTTACTGATGTCGTAATTAACAGTAAACAAACTGTATAATTTGTTCGGTGAAACATAAACATTGCCAGGTCCGCAACAAAACGCTGTCGTTTATGCACTTTCTCCGATCCCGCTTCCACTCGTAACGGACCAAACAACCAATAGCCACCGAAGCCAATAGATAACCAACACGTGGCAAACATAAAAAGGCCAGAGGCAAGCCCCCCCGTTTATAAAGGAAAGACGAAGCGCGGTTATTCAAAACAGAAAGCTACAACAAACGCTTGTTTTTAGCTTTGGCCTTTCCGATTCCTAAGCTCGCCGGCAAAATCGCACATTTCCACATAAAAAAAAAAACACACTGTTTCTCCGCCAAATCTACCGTCGTCCCCGGCGAAAAAAAAAATCCCCGGGGACTCAGGCGATCGTTTTGCATTGTTTAGTAGCGAAGTGTGTGTACGTACTATAGCGTAATTGAATTGAAGAGAATTTGAATCTCTCCCTCTCTGGTCTTCGTTGAAGAGAGAGAAGACGCCGATTACCATCGGCGTCGCCACATTCAGGTTTGTGTTTCTGAAATATATATAACAGAGAAAAATGCGATTTCTTCTTTTCTTTTTTGTTTGTTTCTTTTGCATGGAGGTTCAAGGCTTATGTATGCAAATATTTTTTCCTCAGTTTTTCTTATAAGTGCACTGAATATTCGGTTTCTATTTTTATTTATTTTTTAAAATTTAAGAATGTAGGTTGATTTTTTCAATTTTATGTGTTGTAGTGATCTTGTTCATGAATTCTCGATGAGAATCCAAGCCATTGTCATTTTTGTGTGTGTGTGTGTTTTTTTTTTTTTTTTTTTTTTTTTTTTTGTGGATCTGAATTGTATTTGATATTAAAAGAACTTATTCTTGAGGCTTTAAATTTGATATGGTAATAGGTTGTAAACCATACTTAAAGCATGAAAACATTCAACAATAATGATGATGAGATGGTCTTAGCTTTCAGTTGAGCATTATGAATGAAAGCATCAAAATTAAATCAGATATATGGTGCAAAATTAGACAATAACTAGAAATTAATTTGCATTCGATTTGGACTCTAATTGTGCTTTGACTTTAACATCATATATATGATTGTTGTAATGAGACCCCAATGGCTTCTTCAAGGTTGGATACTGGATATGAAGCAGCCATCCAAAAATGTAGTTGCTTGCTTTTTTTATTTTATTTTTTATTTTTTTTATTTTTAAATAGCTAATTTCGTCTCTGAATTGTGTCAAATTTTAAGTTCATCCATAATCTCAATTATGCCAACTCATGAAGTATTGAAAACGGTTCAATTGCCTACACTTAGCAATAAAATTAACTGTCCAAATCCTATAAATCATGCATCCTTTGAATTCTCAGTAGGAATTAACGTGAATGAGAACTTGAATTGTAAAGTAATTTTGCAAGAGTTCACTCTATTTTCAAAAGGAGACTGAAGTAAGAATAACATTGAAATGCTTCCAACTTTCAAGGATTAAGTTGATACGATTGATAGTCTAAGAGCGAAATTGAACTTCAAATTCTTCAATACATAATTTAAAAACCAAAATCATAATTTTCTTTTCTATTGTTACTTTTTTTTACGAGGTATACGGAGCTACGAGCTCTTTGAGTAACTTCATGATCCCATAGTACATTCTTTCCCAGGCAACATGTACACAGTGATAACTGGGATGAAATTTGAATTTGGGTCAAAACATGCTGAACCCAAGTCAAAGAATCACCAGCTAGCATAATTCTTAGGCCTAACTAGTCTCTTGATTAGTGGTTATGTATAAAGTATTGTGTCTAATCCCTGTGCTTTTTCTTGCTTTCAGGAATGGATAACATAAAAAGCCCATTGAAAGGGATTGTAAGTGACTTCAAAGGAAGAATAGCATGCTATAAACAAGATTGGACTGCTGCATTTTGCTGTGGTCCCAGGTTCTTCTTCCCAGACCCCAATTTTTTTTTCCTTCTTTCCTTTAATATTTACTTCAGTGGGAGTTGCATTGTTATGAGGCTTCTTTTAACGTAATCTCATTTGCATATTTTCCAGGATTTTGGCTCCGACTACCTATATATTCTTTGCTTCTGCACTTCCAGTAATTGCTTTTGGAGAACAACTTAGTAGAGAAACAGGTTGATCATCGTCTTATTTCTGGGTATTAGACCCATATTTATTCCAGTTGGGTCTTTCGTGCTGTCATGAATGTATGGTTTAATCAACTTTCTTTCCCCTCAGATGGAAGTTTGAGCACAGTGGAAACTCTGGCTTCTACTGCTCTTTGTGGTATCATACACTCAATAATTGGTGGACAGCCGCTTTTGATTTTAGGGGTGGCAGAACCGACAGTTATAATGTACACTTACTTATACAGTTTTGCAAAAGGGCGGGCTGGTCTTGGACAAGCACTGTTCTTGGCTTGGGCTGGATGGTAACAAGAATGAAATTTCTTTTTCATACTTTAATCTCCAAATTTTTATAAGTTGTAATTTAATAGAGCAATTTTAACATGTGTAGGGTGTGCATCTGGACAGCTCTCCTACTCTTTCTTTTAGCAATATTCAATGCTTGCACCATCATCGGTAAATTTACAAGGATTGCAGGGGAGCTTTTTGGCATGTTGATTGCAGTTCTTTTCATTCAACAGGCTGTTAAGGTATGTGCTTGAGCAGAAGTAAACCAAAAATGAAGAATAGTCTTATTTCAATGCTAATGAAGGTGATATTCTACATTATCTTAAGTACCGTGTATTACATTCACAGGGAGTGATAAGTGAATATAAAATTCCTGAAGCTGAAGACGCAACAGCAGAAAAGTATCAATTTCCGTGGCTATATACAAATGGGCTGCTAGGAATTATATTCTCCTTTGGTCTACTCTTTACTTCTTTAAAGAGCAGAAGGGCAAGATCATGGCGGTATGGCACAGGTCTGTGAAATGATTTTATGAGAATCTTTGCTGCAACAATCTCATCTGAATGCTGAACTTTTTACCACTAAATGCAGGATGGTTTCGAAGTTGTATTGCAGATTATGGGGTACCTTTGATGGTATTGGTATGGTCAGCATTGTCATTCAGTGTACCTAGTACAGTTCCTTCTGGAGTTCCCAGGAGGCTTGTTAGTCCTCTTCCTTGGGAGTCTGCATCATTGCAGCATTGGACAGTAATCAAGGTGAAAGTGCATGTTTTCTCTTGGAGACCATATATACTTGTGTCTGGTTACTGACTAAATCTTGCTTATAAGGTTACATCTGCTATTAGTTAATGCATTACTTTTAACTTCGTTGTACGTAATCAATCCAATAAGCTGTTCATTCATTATTAATGTAGACTATTGTGAATGGATATCTGGGTCTTTATTCTTAAATTATGGAATGTCATAATTTTAATGACAGGATTTGGGGAAGGTGCCACCAGAATACATATTGGCTGCCTTTGTGCCAGCAGTGATGATTGCGGGTCTTTACTTTTTTGACCATAGTGTTGCCTCACAAATGGCACAACAGAAGGAGTTCAATCTCAAGAACCCACCTGCTTATCACTATGACATCTTGATTCTTGGGATTATGGTATTGTAGTTATTTCTTTTTTCCCCTTTTGGTTGTCACACAAGTAGAAGTAGCTTTTGTTTCTGCTTAAATGTTTCTTTAAGATTCACATGTTGCTTTGAATACATAATTTAGACTTTGCTGTGTGGATTAATTGGACTTCCTCCCTCCAATGGGGTACTCCCACAATCTCCCATGCACACCAAGAGTCTAGCTGTTCTCAAGAGACAGGTTGGTTGATGGATTTGCTCCATTCATGGAGGCAAGATAATATGTATATTGTCTTATACAGTTCAAATTCTGACTGCAGTTGTTTAGAAAGAGAATGGTAAAGAGTGCCAAGGAATGCATGAAGCAAAAAGCTAGCAACTTGGAAATTTATGGCAGGATGCAAGCAGTGTTCATTGAAATTGATGCAACTCCAGCTGTAAGTTTTCTCATTCTATGCCAGTCGAATATCAAGGCTTACCAGTGATTTTTAGGGGCGAACTGGTAGCTGTCTCATTTGTCTGACAAGAGGCTTTGATGCTCACTTTCTTGAAATAAGTAAATAAGGAAACACTTGAAATTAAATAAATAAATAAAAAAATTCCTGGCAACTTTTATGCCACAACCTGATGTGGGAACAAGCCACTGATCATGATGATATTGACTCTCACGAGTTCATCCTTTCAAATGTGCTGCAAAGTTGTGGGAGGAAAGTTGTGAGCATAGGAATAGCATTTTGAAATATTGCATCGATTATTTCCTAGCCCCTAATAATGGTAGGACCATTGCAGCCTTCAGTAGCAAATGAGCTGAAGGAATTGAAGGACGCAGTTATGAAAGGTGAAGATGGAGGAATCCAAAATGAAAAATTTGATCCTGAAAAGCACATTGATGCTTGCTTGCCTGTCCGGGTTAATGAGCAAAGACTAAGCAACCTAGTACAGTCACTTCTTGTGGCGGCATCATTATTTGCCATGCCTGTAATAAAAAAGATACCTACATCAGTTCTTTGGGGATATTTTGCCTACATGGCCATAGACAGCCTCCCTGGAAATCAGTTCTGGGAAAGAATGAAGCTGCTCTTCATAACTCCTGGACGGCGTTACAAGTAAGTGAATTTTTTCTTCTTTATTTTAAGATTGAATGATTAGGTACTCCATTCATGTTTTCACACAGACATACTGATTACTTTGCTGGATTTGAAACTATTTTGGACAGGGTTTTGGAAGGAGCACATGCCTCTTTTGTGGAGTCAGTACCATACAAATATATTGCTACATTTACACTTTTCCAGTTGATGTATCTTCTAGTTTGTTTTGGAGTTACATGGATACCCATTGCTGGAATATTGTTCCCCTTGCCATTCTTTCTTCTCATAAGCATCAGAGAGCATATTCTCCCCAAGTTGTTTCACCCACTTCACCTTCATGAATTGGATGCGGCTGAGTATGAGGAAATACCTGGAGTTTGGACTCACAGTCATGGCATTTCATTCAAGGTATGAGACCTCACCATGTTTATCTGACTTGCCAGAGACTAAGTTCCTTTCCTGATTATTATTATTATTATTGTTGTTGTTGTTGTGTTCTGTTGATTTGATCTGAAGTACTGTTTAATGGTTGTTAGGTGATTTTCATTACTTATTAAAAAAATGGTTTTTTGGTGATTAAGATGATAAATAACTATAGGGTGTTTGAAAATTAATCTACAAATGAACTAAGTTCACATTTTTCCTAAGTATATTTCGCCAACTTCATTTTATTTAAAAGAATTGAAAAAAAAAATTCCTCTATGCAAATCACTCTAAAAAGACAACGTGGTTTCTGGGCTCAAGTAGCTGCTTTGGTTTATAATTTGTTTGGGGGTTTTAAAAATTTATGAAATGTGGAACTTGACTCATCCCATTTCCTTTGGGGTTTGCTCATGCCCTAAAAAGGAGTGTAAAGAATAACTTGGATTCTTTTCAGTTTTTGTCAATGGCATGCATATAAACCTTGTAGAATCAATAGGAGATGTTAACTTTATAGCTTCAGTTACAGCTTTTGTTATGTTCAACAAAAAGAAAAATTTAGGATCCAATTTGAGCTGCAGACATATGCTCCTGTTTATTAGCTTTGAAGCAACTATTGAATGGGCCTAGAATGAAATGGTGTTTTATGGTGCCAAAAAAAATCTAGTGATTTCTCATTCTGATGTGAGACATTTGTCATGGTCAATTTAGTTTTTTGCATTTAATCTATGATTTATGATCTATGAGCAGGACAAGGAGCCTAATCAATCTGAAGATAAAGGTAGAGAAGTAGAAATATGTGATGCCGAGATATTGGATGAGCTGACCACCAGCAGAGGAGAGTTGAAGCTTAGATCTGTAAGCTTCAGTGACAATGTCCTTGCTCAGGCAAGACTCTTTGATTTGCTCCACTTTTAGAGATGTTGACTATGCATGCACTGTAGTGTCTAACCCATCAGACAAATCTAGCTTCCAGAAAACCCAAAAAGGAAAAAAAAGAAAAAAAAAGAAAAAAGAGTCATTTTGGAAAATTAAAATAAAAATAAAAAGAAATAATTTTCAACCAGTACGCACACAAATATAAGTATTCAAGACGATTCCTTACCTTCTTTGCTTAAAAAAAGGGTTGGGCGACCACTTCATGCAAGGCCTTGTTCAGTGATCTTAGCAGCACACACCTGCTGGGGAACTAGTGCTTGAGGGACTTAGACGGGGAATAGGGGATGGTGAACTGTAGGTACTTCCTTATGAGATGATAATATACTTTTTGTTTCCCCTTGGGATTTTTATTGTAGTTATGATGTTTATGGAAATATTTTAAGGATAAAAATAAAAGCAATCTTCAAGTGAAACCCCTCAACATGGAACCTCTCCAACAGTAAAACTACATTTAAGAATCGTACTTTTTCAAGCATTGGTTGCAGCGTGTATATCATGCATTGATAACCTTCAGTTTGCATGGAAATATGTTGAATGTAGTGAATTTGATTTGTATAAATGCAGATTCACCCTGAGGAAGATGACTCAGATATTGGGAAAGAACCTTTTTTCTAAGCACAATAAGATGTGGTAATGCTGTTTATGATCAAGTTCAAATGGAGGAAAGGAAGAAACTACCATCTTCTATCCTCCCCTTTTCATAAAGAATATGTGAAGCAGAAAGGAAAGAGAAAGGATGGAGGCACAAACTGATGCACAAGAATATATATAAATATATATATATATATATATATTTTTTTTTCATTTCTTTTAAAGAATTTTGTTCAAATCATTCATTTTTTTCATATATTAGATCTTTGACTCAGAAGTGAGAGGGATAACAGAAGGATATGGGTAATTCATTTTCTTCATGTATTAGATCTTTAACTTAGAGGTGAGAGAGATAACGAAGGATATAGGTTACGTCGGCTAGAAAATCTTTAAATTTGTAATACCAAGAAAAGCAAATCCAAGCACCCCTTCTTTTCCTGTTCTTCTAAGAGCAAGACCTTTAATTTTTTTTTTTTTTTTGGTTGGGTAAAAAGATAGAAATTTTAATGATATTTTTAATTTTTTTATTATAAAACTTAATTACAATGATAATTCTCAACTAAAATTGGGTTTAACCAACCTAATAAGAGGCATACTTATTCTTAAAATCCGAATTACAAAGTTTCTTTCCCCACAAAATGATGTTATATAAAATAGGATCTAGGTAACAATGTGAATTGAATTGTATAGTTATAATAAAGATTTCCAAGTTCAAAAAAGAAAAAGAAAAAGAAAAAGAAAAGGAAAATCAGAAGCTGGCTTAGAAATAGATAAAGCCCGCTTGATAGATGCTTTTGTATCCAGGTCCAACTACTGGCCTTAATGACACTAATGGGTATCACTGCAGAAGATATGTAACGTATCCCGTGTCCGCTCCACATAATTTTTCACTGCTAGTGGCCTTAGCAGGAATGGATCCCAATAATGTGGGGGACTCAGTTGTGTGAGGACTTACTCGTATTGTGTGAGACATGCTGCATATGCATGATGCGTAACCAACAATTTTGGCTAAGGTCAAAGATTTACAAGACATTATAGTTCGTTGAAAAGCTATCGTTGTTGAGATTTGTTGGATTAGATTATGTACTTTGACTGTATATATAAGCATAGAAATTCCATTGCATTGACTCCCATGCAAACTTAAAAAAGAAAAAAAAAAAATCTTTACATTGCTGTCACCTTGACTTGCATGTGAGAACCACTCAACTGCCACCCTTTACACACACACACACACACACACACACACACATATATATATATATATGATACACTCAACTACCATCGTTGAATGATGCTAAATGAGCAAAAAGCAACATAAAGAAAAGGTAGTTACCTTATTGTGACCCACATATCCACCCAAGATCGAAACAAGGACTTGCATGAAGACAAGGAAATTCCAACTATGAATATCCTAAAACTACTACAAATGCCCATTAATTTGAGTGCATTTGCTGTTAGGTTCTTGAGTTTCAACATAACTGACAAAAATAAGATGATCACCATCTCTAATGACCTCTATACCATCAATTTCAGCTCCACTTATGCTTAGGACTTTAGTGGGAACAATTCCAAATTTCTTAGCACCAATCTCAAGTAGTTCCTTAAAAGTCCCTGGAAGTAACACCAGTTTTCCAGCTAGTTCCTTTTCTGGACAACTAATAGTCACTCTAACAGAATTACCTCCTTGGTTTCTAGGACTTCTTGTAACAGGGAATAGAATGTCTCTCTCCTCGGTATGAGCAGCTGACATTATGCCAAACAGTGAGTTGTGGAAATTATTTGATCTACGCCTTGGACGGGATTGGGTCCATGATCCATCTGTTGCACCAGGGAATGAGCCTTCCTGGGATAATGGACACATTGTTGGCTCACTAGTAAATCTCCCAAGGAAACGAGTCCCATTCCGCTTCTCTGGAATTGGAATGATGGATTGAGATTTTGGCTCTCTACTAGATTCGAAAATGGTTTTAATGTCTTCGTGTCCTTGTTGGTCAGCTAGTGTCCTTGGGGTCCAACCATCAGAGTTTGGTTTGTCAATATCAGCACCCTGATCCAAAAGGAACTTGACTATCTCAATGTTGCCTTCACAAACTGCAAGATGAAGAGCCGTGGTGGTTCCATCCATCTTAGAACACGTGACATCTCCTCCATAACGAATTATCTCCTTGAGCAAGTTCAAGTTGTTTTGCTCAGCAGCAGTGCATGCAAATTGACCACTATCTCCAAAGTGTAAATTTGCACCACTGTCTAGTAGCAGCTTGATCACCGTTTCATGACCACCCAGCATTGCCTCCCATAGTGGCACATTCCCTTCCGAGTCTGTGTACACGCAAAATTAAATGTATCACTTATGTTACTTATTGAGTCACTCTTATGAATAATCCATGCCTGATATTGACCTTAATTTAAAAAATCCAATGAATTTAAAGGGAACTTCACTCAAAATGCAAATACATTTTGGATGCAATATAAAAATAGAGTTGGGTGTCACCAGGATGCAACTGCACAAGGCCATTTATACATCTCAGCAGTACAGGGTATCAAAATAATTTGTAGTAGTATTAGTGTGAAGAAGACTCAAAACATAATTTTGAAACACCATTATCTAATCAAAAAGAAGGTGACCTCATGACATGAAAACCCATATCTGATAATGTAAACAATAACACATTGGTATGTGCAGATACTGATAAATTAATCGCAAAGAATTCTATAAATATAGTCAACAGTCATGAACCACTTGATCTATACTTAAAAAGGAAATTTTATTTATTATGTCTCTTAAAATTATTACCCAAAAATTAAATAATAGTGGAAGGAGTTTTCTAAATCATTTAATTTATCACATTTAGGAGGGACAAGAAATGGACTTGTAGAGCACCTGGTATGGATTTAAATTACTAACTCAGTTATGTTCTTATCAACAATCAAGGAATGGAAACCACATACGTGTGCCTTTAGAAGTCATATTTGAAGTGTGTGCGTGTGTGCACACCTCCAATCACAAATTAAAGGGTACAAGCAGCTGGTTGGATAAAAATATCAGAAGGTCAACATTAACTTCATAAGATATTTTAAACAAAAGAAATGAATCTAAAAAGAATATTATTAAGCTGCTTGACAAAATAGGAAATAGTAAACAAATGAACTACAAATAAAATTCTACCCTTACCATATCAGAAAGTATTGCTAACAACCAATCAAACGCACATGGCATAACAATACAAGCTGACAGTAACATTTCACCCAATTCCCAAATTTAATAAGAAATAAGGAAAAACATTCACTAAAAAATAAAAAACCCGGTGACTTGAATCTCTATAGATTTGCACAAGTAGTAAAATATACCTACAAATGTTCCAACAAACAATTATCCATTGGCTTTATGGATGCCATATAAGTTCATTCACATTTGGATTTTCTTTATTGGTATTTATTATACTAAGGTTCAGTTGAAAATAGAATTCAAATTGGCATTCCAATCATCAACAAGTCACTA
Source organism: Quercus lobata (assembly GCF_001633185.2). Classification (NCBI taxonomy): domain Eukaryota; kingdom Viridiplantae; phylum Streptophyta; class Magnoliopsida; order Fagales; family Fagaceae; genus Quercus; species Quercus lobata. The sequence goes on from NC_044905.1 coordinate 87,191,900, forward strand.
CATTATTTATCTTAAATTATTAGGAAATTTGTTTAGTTTGAAAAATAAGTTATGTGTATAAAATATTGCTCACAAGGGGGGGCAACTTTGTCATGGAGAACAAATTAAAAGACAAAATGAAGCTAAATGATATCAGTACACATTCAATTTATCAAAAAATTGAGAAATATATAAGGAATGCAAGAGAAAGATTTTAAAACTTGGTTTAATGTTAAATTATATACATCTTAAGAAAACTACCATATTTGCAACTGGATTGCACAAACCAACCTGAAGATGTTTGAGAATGCATTTTGCCTTAAAATTGTTGCAATCTCATTGTCTAGATCTACCTAAACAAAACCTTTTGGGAGGGAAGTAAGGAAGAATGACGGTGGAGCTAAAATTCGGTAAAATATTCATACAATCAATTCTGATTCATTGAAGCATTCATAACCACTTTTGTGAAATTAAAGAACAAAAGTTACAAACAGTCCAATGATTAAAAAAGTGCAAGCAAAAGGTAATATGATAACAATGCTGTGTATGTAAGTCAAACACAAATGGCTTAGCTTAGGAGTATATGCAGTTGGCTAGAAGGTACCTCTACTATTTGGATTTGCCCTGTAATCAAGTAGTAGAAGCACACAATTCTCATTTCCTTTGGAAGCTGCTATATGCTGATTTTACATAAAACAAGGAAGTAATTTGCAAAAATAAATATTAGCCTTTCGCATTTTAAAAAGTTGCTGAATAAAATAGAAGAAGAAGCATGTCACACCAGAGCTGTCCTGCCATTGTTGTCTGATTCATTTGGATCCAGGCCCCGTTTCAACAACTGATGCAACAACAAGTTATCTCCCCTAAGAGCTGCAAAGCATAGACTAAGAGGTAGGTCCATTCTACCACGAGCTAGCATGTTCTCTGTCTCCACCAAAACTTCTGACATTATTGGGTCATCAAGGTCTTTCAAATGCTGCCCACCAAGGAAAAAAAAAGGCACATAGTGCATTGCATGTCTAAAGCTTATTCTGAGTCTACAAAATCTTGTCCAAGACTTGGGATACAATTTCATATAAAGTATTAGATTTCTACATGCTCAAAGGATTAGATGTCATTAGATTATATAAAGTATACAGACCTGAAGGAGATTATTCATGATTATGGTCCCATCTCCAACATTGGACTGAACAATATTCAGGAATGTTGTACGGTTCAGCCGTAGTAGCTGGCTCAACCTTTTGGTCCGCACAGTAAAAAGCTGTGGCCTATAACAAAGTACCCCAATCTCTCCACAGAGGTCACCAGTTTTTGCCTCTCCAACAACCTGCAATGGTTTACCATGATTTTTTCAGTTAGCATCTCTATATAATGGGACCTGGGACATATGTTTCAAACCCACTTGCAACCATTCAAAATCATAGAAAGCTGTCCACAGAGTTTGAGAGATCAGGCTTACCTGTTCTCCATTTTTTAGGGTCAGTAGATCCTGTGAAGTAATTTAAACATCAGAGGCCATTATTTGCTAAGTTTAGTTAAAAAAAATTGCAATTATTAATTAATCTTAAAAATAGTGTAGCTCTATTCAACTTGTCTTTTGATATTTTGAGACATAAACACATTGAATTATTACCACAGCACCAGTGACAAGTATGTAGAAATCTGTGGGTGCTTCATTCTGCAAGATCACATCTTCCTTGGGAGGAAAATACTCGGCTTTCATCTCCGAGACCTTTAAAATTTAGTGGGGAAAAAAAACCCAGTAAGCATTTTGAGAGAAGAATTTGAAGATTGGAAGTTATGAGTTGAGACAGCTTTTAATAAATTACCAGCTGGAAAAGCAAGTCATTTGAAACCCCTTTAAACAAGTACACCTGATCCACAAGAGAATAAAAAAGATGATGAGAAATGCTCGACCGGATGGCTTTAGGAAGGGAATCAAGTGTCTCTTGCTGCTGGAGTCCCTCTGAGTCTGTTCTGAACTTCAAACATAAATGTGCAAGCATCTGATCTTGCAAGCGAATGGGCAGTTGATTTCTCTGAGCAAAACTTGAGGCAGCTTGAATGGTATCCCTCTGGAAATTAATTAGAGAATGGTTTTAAGAATGAAATTAGAAACTAACAAACAATTAATAAAAAAACTCTCTCTGGATTTTTATTTGTATTGTAGAGTTTCGATGAGTACAATTTACTCACAAATTTTCTTGTTCGACTGGTCCCATGAACAACCAAGTTTGTCATATTTCCAATCAAATATGCAGTCAATCCAAGGTTGAAAAGCATGTAAAAGATATCAAAGATCATCTCCCGTGTATTCACTGGGTGCAAATCACCATAGCCAACAGTTGTTAGGGTAGTGATGGACCAATAAATTGAAGTCACATAGCGAATCCACAAACTCTTATGAAGAAAATCCCCCATTGTTGCTCCAATCCATGTCCTTTTGGGGTCGTGATAGGTTGCTGCCAGAAGATAATAGAAACATCCAGCACAATGAACCGCAAAAAGGGTAACCTGTAAAAGATATTCAAATCAAAATAAGATAATGCAGTAGGAGAGAAGTGCTTTTCCGTCACATACCTAGATATAATGAACTTACACAAATTAGTTTTGCACATCGAACCCAAAAGTAGTTGTAGTTCCTATCTTTTTCCAATCTGTATTATGGAAAAGCAAGCCCCAATTAAAGACACAAACAAAATAATCTCTTGGGGCAAAACAATGTCCAGTTAAATTATCGATCAAATCAAAAAACTCATTTTCATAATGTTTTCAATAGCTGGAACTACTCATAAGATGAAAAATCTCTTTCACCTTGAAAATAAGGCACTAACTCTTCGCAGACGCCAAAGGCGAAGCATGTTGAATAAGCCATAGGACCCAAGAGCTGGAGGGGAAATCTTCCGAGCAAGCTCTGAAGGGACTGTGGATATGACATCAAAGGCCAACCAAGATTTTGCATACTTCCAAGCTATCTTCTTCGGATTGTCGACGAGTAGGTATGATAATTTATCGAGGTAAGCTACAAAGAAGGTAAGAATAATGTCCAGAGCGAAGAATCCATTGACAACATTATCAACAATTGCCAGTGGTCCCTGTGGTTTTCTAAGGAATCCGAATTCAAATGGCGACACCCAGGCAGTGTAGATGACCAGAACAACAAGATAAGTCTCCCAAATCCTGCCACAACCAATTTAGTCTGAGCAAATTTTAGCAAAATGATATGTCATTTATTAATTTCTTAATCAGAATGTCCAGAAACTTTTAACATTCCTCAGAATTACTGGATATTAATGGATCACAGTGTGTAAAGACTCGAGATCCTTATTTTTCTTTTTCTTTTTTTGAAGGAAGACTAGAGATCCTTAATTATGCAAAAGTGTTAACATATTTGCAGAGTTTGAATTTATATTTTCCCCCCCTTTTTGGTCATACTTTAAATGGTATTGAAGCTAATCTTTTTTCCATATAAAAGAATTTTCATATGGGCATTGAACGAAGAGGAAGAAAAGGCCAAGGCAAACACTCTCACAGTCACACTATGAAAGTAGGAGCCTACCGACGGTTTTCTTTGAAGTCAAACCAGATACAAAGCCTCCAAGTAGCGGCTGCTCTAGTCTAGCCTAGCTTGTGACAATTAGCAGAGAAGATTCTAAAACTAATCACCGAGCGACCACTGTATTTTTCTTACTATTTGAATACCATTCCAAGATTCCAAATCCATGTGAACAATGGAAAAACATTATAAACACCGAAAAAAAAAAAAAAAAAAAAAACTTTTTGCAAAAGAAGAAAGTGAGAAAATAGTATCTTGAAAAAGCTTGAACTTTTTTGGCAAGGAATCAACTAAATTGTTCTCCGAGATTTGAGGAGAAAATTATTAGACAGATTGCAAAAAGTTTCCAATCAAAAAGTAGTTTCCGGAGAGTAGAACTGAGAATGTACATAAAAAAATTAATATTAAGAAAACAAAACAAACAAATACTTTTTAATAGCTCGAGAGGCATCACATATTTTAATATCTTTCTTTTCCGCATGCCCACTAAAAAAATTAAAAATTAAAAATAAAAACACAAACAAACAAGAAAACGATATAGAACTAACGCAAAATAATAGTAATAAAGAAAATAAAAAACAAGTCCTGATTGAAACATACAATAATCTAAGTATAGGAAACAAAACTTAAAAAGAAATAGAAAAAAACAAAAATACTATTAGTTTTTTTTTTTTTTGTTTGTTTGTTTGAGAGGAAAAATACTATTAGTTACAAACGAAGCATCACAATGATTCAATGTTATCTTTTCCAAATACCTGTCATTAATAAATATACAAGATAAGCAAAGCAAAGATTACTGTTCACTCAATATGGCAATAAATAATTGAAATTAAAACAAAAGAAACAAATTAGTCAACTCAAAACTTAACAAATCAGGAAGCACCACTGATGCTTTCTGTGCTTTTTGATTTTTTTTTTTTTTTTTCAAAAAAGATATCTTGAATTCAAATCTTATCCTTAACTATCAATGTATTAAAAAAGAACAAAACAAATCTAGTGCAAATCCAAAAACACAAAGGCAATAATACAATAGAATTATTTATATATACATATATATATATATATATATATAAATATAATAAAAACAAACAAACAAAAACTAAAAGAAGTATTATAAAAAAATCTGGGAAAAGAAAGAACATAGATATAAACAAAATAAAAAGAAGCCCAGAAACAAAAACCAAGAACGTAAAAAACTGTGCACCTGTAACGGCGGTCATAAGGCGATAGAATGAACTTCCTGAGCTTGATTCTGCGTGAACTTCTTGCTCCAAGGGAAGGCAAAATCCCTGTGGAAAGACTGTAATGGCTACCATCCCTTGACAACTGTTCAATCTCTTCTTCACCGCACGCTGAACCCCTGAATCCTGCTCGGTTCATCAGAGCATCCATTGTTAGCTAGAAACGCTGAAGAAAACACACACACACAAACACAAACACACTCTATACTTTTTCTGTGTGTGTTTTCTAATGAAGATAAAGAGAGCGAAGCAGAACTGCAGAAGCACACAGGTGTTGGAAATTAATACGTTATGGTAGTACTTCTTTCTTTCTTTTTTTTCTTTTTGGTAAAAATACTTCTTTCTTTGGTTTCTTTCTTTTATGCGATTTATGGAAGTATAAGACTGTCTCTCCTTTTATAACGTCACCCACCGACTCTCTCTCTCTCTCTGATCTCTATCTCTCTCTAGCTCACAACATAATTTCAATTGAATTAAGAAATCGTGTTTTTAAAATATGATTTTAGGTTTTTACAATTATAACTAAAATTGTGTCTTGAATAAACAATTTTCAAGTGATGTGTATGAAACACAATTGTCGACATATCAAATTGGTATTGGTAAATAAAAAAGTAACAAATCTGTTAAAAAAATTAATACAAATTTAACAACTCGGCAGTAGTGAAAGTTGTTTTGTTCCTTGCATTTATTTGTCAAGAAAATCCTTTGACCTTTTTGCCCCTACCTTACTCCTTAAAAAGGGATTTATATCATTTTTGGAAAAAAAAAAAAAAAAATCTAAGAAATGTTAGCTTGATTTTATAAATTTCATAGTCACAAAAGGTTGAAACTCTTCTAAAAAGGGGAAAAAGCTTGTAGTATTTTATAAGGTTAATTTCCCATAAAATTGTTATAGGATTGTGAGTTGTATTTACTTAATTATCTTGTGAATCAATTTTGATTTCTAAAATGCTAACTTAAAAAAAAAAGTGTGACTTGGCCAATATATATATGAGAGAGATAGAGAGAGAAGGCGACCATAGTTATGGGTAACTGTAGTAATATTTCCATCCCTAACCAATACTCAAGAAACCTAACCAATAAGTGGATTGAACCGTAGTCCAATGTCAACCTCACCAACAGCGCCAACAGTTTTTAAAACTCTTAACTGATCTTATAAATTTTGTACTTATTAAAGGTTAAAACTTTTGAAAGATAAATTATGTACTCATAATCAGTTAAAACTGTTTTTATTTTGGTGTATGTATATAATTATCTTGTAACATTAATTTAATCAATTTGAGTTTTGATTTTAATTTTTTTTTTAAACTTCTATAGGGATGTTGAAACATACAATAATTAAATATTTAAAGGATACTGAAAGTCGCATAATTTAGTGGTATTATTTACTTTCTTATAATGCTTTTATATGTTTTGTGGGGCCCAATAATTCAAGGACCAGGCCCATTCGCCCTTAGAGAGTCCAAAGGCCCGAGCCGAGAAGAACTACGGCCCAAGCTCTACAATGCAGAGCACCAAACATTTTTGTGGTGTAGCCGAGGACAACTCAGTCCTTGGCAGATCCAAAACCTCACCAAAAGAAGAAGGATAAAACCGGTATAGGGCCAAGCTTAAAAGAGAATCTAAGAATATCCGGGAAAGCTGCTTTCATTGCCATTTAATGCGCTGCCCCTGACAGAGCCATACTCTGCAGCCTTATCGACCATCCCCAACAATTCTGGGATTAGACTGATGGGACAAATATCAGTCTTGTAAAGATTGACCCTACACGTGGACGAAGGATAGTTAACGCAGACTAGTATAAAAGAAGAAAGTAAGTAAACCTAAAGGGGATCCCACCTCCAAAACAAGAAAGACGACATGGGGGAGAACATCTCACTAACACCGGACTTCACTGAAAAAAGTCTATCGTTGGGTAACCAGGGTAAGACCTCAATGGTCCTCGGATCACCTCCGAGGAGTCCCATCCCATAGGGTGCGACGCCTTAGAGCTTAAATGTTCAAGCCCAACTCCTTTTTTCTACATGAATTCCTCTAAAACCAGGACCGGGCATCGCCCCGTGACCAACGGCTAGCTTTTCAAGCTCACTCTCTACAAATCATATTGTGAGGGATCTTTCATGCGCGAGCCCAACATCCTTATGGGGCCGCCAAAGAATTGTGTCCTTACAATTGGCGCCGTCTGTGGGAAAGCTTGCGCGTTGGCGCAGGTGGCGGTGGAATCAACTCATTGGCAAGCAGAAATTTCTGGGATCTCCTCCGTCTCCGGCGACATATGGTTGTCGCTCCGACGAAAACTTCTGCTAGGGGCTACGCCTCGCAGTACTAAGGGCGCGGGCATCTCTAGGGGCTTCCGGCCTCGAGCCAACTTTCCCCGCCCTGGTGTAGGGGTTTATGGTCGAAAAAATAAATCAAGTAAAAAAAAAAAGAAAATCTTATAAGTTTTGGACAGAACCAAGGCCTTGCATGGTCCTCGGACTCAAGCCTATGGGGAAACCAAGTACAAAAAAGAAAATCTTATAAGTTTTGGACAGAACCAAGGCCTTGCATGGTCCTCGGACTCAAGCCTATGGGGAAACCAAGTACAAAAAAGAAAATCTTATAAGTTTTGGACAGAACCAAGGCCTTGCATGGTCCTCGGACTCAAGCCTATGGGGAAACCAAGTACAAAAAGAAATCTTATAAGTTTTGGACAGAACCAAGGCCTTGCATGGTCCTCGGACTCAAGCCTATGGGGAAACCAAGTACAAAAAAGAAAATCTTATAAGTTTTGGACAGAACCAAGGCCTTGCATGGTCCTCGGACTCAAGCCTATGGGGAAACCAAGTACAAAAAGAAAATCTTATAAGTTTTGGACAGAACCAAGGCCTTGCATGGTCCTCGGACTCAAGCCTATGGGGAAACCAAGTACAAAAAAGAAAATCTTATAAGTTTTGGACAGAACCAAGGCCTTGCATGGTCCTCGGACTCAAGCCTATGGGGAAACCAAGTACAAAAAAGAAAATCTTATAAGTTTTGGACAGAACCAAGGCCTTGCATGGTCCTCGGACTCAAGCCTATGGGGAAACCAAGTACAAAAAAGAAAATCTTATAAGTTTTGGACAGAACCAAGGCCTTGCATGGTCCTCGGACTCAAGCCTATGGGGAAACCAAGTACAAAAAAGAAAATCTTATAAGTTTTGGACAGAACCAAGGCCTTGCATGGTCCTCGGACTCAAGCCTATGGGGAAACCAAGTACAAAAAAGAAAATCTTATAAGTTTTGGACAGAACCAAGGCCTTGCATGGTCCTCGGACTCAAGCCTATGGGGAAACCAAGTACAAAAAAGAAAATCTTATAAGTTTTGGACAGAACCAAGGCCTTGCATGGTCCTCGGACTCAAGCCTATGGGGAAACCAAGTACAAAAAAGAAAATCTTATAAGTTTTGGACAGAACCAAGGCCTTGCATGGTCCTCGGACTCAAGCCTATGGGGAAACCAAGTACATAAAAGATCATAAGTTTTGGACAGAACCAAGGCCTTGCATGGTCCTCGGACTCAAGCCTATGGGGAAACCAAGTACTATGGCACATAAACCTCAAGATCCATCCGAAGAGAGCTCCTCGTTAACAGTTGGGTCAATCCCTTAATTGCACGGGTTCCCCGGTCTACCCTCGGATCCCCCGTGCCAAAGGGAATGATGCGATACGGTACAGCATATTACCCGAAAGCACAAAGTCCTTCGCTACTCAACTATCATCTCGGACGAATTGTTTAGAGTTTATCGTTCTCGGGAATTGGTCTGGCGTGCATCGCGCAGCACTCAACAGCTATCCCGGTTAGTTCCATGAATTTAATCTATTGAGGATTACCATTGTTATACTTGATAATATTTACGAGTTTAAACTAATAAGGATTTGTGTTGAAGTATTCTTCTGCCCAGAATATTGTTAAAGGCAGGCTTAGACTTAATACTCAGACCCAAAGTGGTTGTTGCAAAAAAAAAAAAAAAAGTATGTATGAAGAAATAAACACATCTTTTATTAAGACAAAAGAACAGTACAGTGTACAATAAAAGCTGAAACAAGCTTACATTAGAGTTAACTGCGTAAGCAAAAGAAAAGTACAAAAGAGTGAAGATGATGCCGAGGAGATAGCTCAGAGGAGAGATTGGCTACTGTTCCAAGATGTCGTCTAAGGAAACTATTCCTCGACGCTTCTACATGCCCATAACTCAGGCAGCCAAAGAACCTGACCTCAGGCTAACACCATCTACCGAAAAGGTGCAGGGAGCCGGAAGTTGGGAAGCCCCCGCAAAAATTTGCCTGCTATAAGGCAGACGGCGCTGATGGCGGAAATTCCTTCTTCGGACATACCAAAAATCTGGCATGACCAGAACCTGCTTCGGATTTTGACTAAAAGAGGGAGAAACACCCTTTCCCCTCTCTCGAACTGGAATATTCTCTTGAATTTACGCCTCCTTTGCCCGTACCCCACTATCTGGAGTCTCAGGAAGACACGGCGCCTTTGTGGCGGAGAGAGTTCCTTTGCCCCAACCCTCGCCTCAAACATGATGTACTAAGAGAGGAAACTGAAGGATTTGTGCGAAGGTAAGACAGCTTTCTCTCCTATTTATTCAAAAAGCTAAAGTGGTGGCATTTAATGCACGCAACGTCCCAAGGAACGCTACGGACAAAATGTCTCCGGCTCGATTTCCCACGCCATCTGCAATATTAAAGGAGCCTCGTGAAGGCGCACCTCGAACACTGGGACGCCAAAAAGTACCGCGTGACCAAAGACTACGGAAATGCCTCTAAATCTGTGGGCCTAATAAATTCGCGTCCCAGGCCCGTTCTACATGGAGGCCCACGGACTACGGCCCACGCCGGGGAATAACCGTTGCCGAGGACAACCTCCTGCTCGGAAACTTGTGAGATACCTGAGGAAAGACCAAGTGCGTAAAAAGAGCATAAAGTTTTGGACAGAACCAAGGCCTTGTATGGTCCTCGGACTCAAGCCTATGGGGAAACCAAGTACAAAAAATAAAAATTACAAAGTTTTGGACAGAACCAAGGCCTTGTATGGTCCTCGGACTCAAGCCTATGGGGAAACCAAGTACAAAAAATAAAAATTACAAAGTTTTGGACAGAACCAAGGCCTTGCATGGTCCTCGGACTCAAGCCTATGGGGAAACCAAGTACAAAAAATAAAAATTACAAAGTTTTGGACAGAACCAAGGCCTTGCATGGTCCTCGGACTCAAGCCTATGGGGAAACCAAGTACAAAAAATAAAAATTACAAGTTTTGGACAGAACCAAGGCCTTGCATGGTCCTCGGACTCAAGCCTATGGGGAAACCAACTACTCGGATAAGAAAAGGTTTGAATTTCGCAAGATGGGCTACTTGATAAAAAGGTCAGGTCACTTCATCCGCGGCTTAAACACCCTAAAGGGTTAGGCCCAACGAAGGTGTAAGGAAGGTGCTAGAACGCCCCAGTATTCATTGGCCTAAGAGGGCTGTTCATCTGGTGGGTGATATGTCTTCAAATGGTTATTTCTCACACGGCATCAAGCCTTCAGTTCTCTCCTCGGCTAGCATGGGTAATTATTACTTTTCACTGGTCGGCCTTATTATGCCAAGCATTTTTATTAGAGTTATGGCGACATCTTTTTTACTATCAAGTATTTTGGTCTTAGTTGACATTGATCTAGATGCTATATTATTGTGCCGAGCGGCGCTTGCAATTTTATAAAACAGAGACAAAACATGCAAAATGAAATAGAAACAACTTTTATTAATATGAAAAATTATTACAATGTACAAAAAGGGGCTTCAACAAGCCTATACAAAAGAGGGGCTGCCGAAGCAGCACTAACATCCACAGTACAGATAAGCAAACGGTCAAGCGCCTTTTAAACTTGTCTTCAAAGTCTCTCCAATCTCTGCCTCATTGTTGCTCATACTAAGAGAAGAACTCGCTTCAAAAAAAAAAGAATGAAGAAGAAAGAAATAGTAAGGAAGAAATCAATGAAGAAGATGGAGGACATGAGTAAGAGAAGGAGGAGAAGAAGAGGGGGAGAGATGAAGAGACAAAGAGAGGAGCAAAAGAGGGAGAAGGACAGCACCAGGGCGGAACCGGTGCTGGGAAGACTATAAGAGGAAGGCGGAGGAGGGCACCAGTGAGCAAAGAGAGGGAGAAGCAGAAGCACTTCGCCCCTGCCTCAGCCCTGACTCCTAACACACTGGTGCCATGTTAGGTACGCTCGTGAGGAGCCGGGTGGTGCTGATATTGGGTGTTCTCGACTCAGTCACGCCGAGAATTCGACGTGACGAGCCCCTGCTTCGGATTTTGGCTGAAAGAGAGGCGGGACAGATCTTAAGTCTGCGCCACCCTTGCCCTGATCGAGCCATTTCAAGCTTTATCAGAACATGGTGTTTTGAGGAGGGGCATGGCTCCTTCATCATTCGTTATGGTAGGCGTATACTGATATGGTGTCTAACAAACGGGCTAAGTAGACGCTAAAGGAGGCTACGAGTTTTAGATCTCAGAAGGAAGGAAAGGAGTCTGCACGAAAGTGATGGCCTCCTGCTTGCCTTCTTATAGGAAGGGCAAAACGGAGGGTATTAAATGCATTCAAGTTTCCAAAAGAATCTGAAGAAAAAAGAGACGTCCGTTCCATTTCCCCACCTTATCAGATGAGCCGTTGGACAAAAATGAGCCTCGTAAAGGGGATTCATTAAGGGCGCGTCTGGGACAGCCAAGCGGCAGGAGTAGATCACGAGCAGATTAAACGGAATCCCTTGAAAACCGGCTAACTTCCTGGACAGGTGGAGAACCGCTCACATAAATGCGGGGTTGAACTAAATAAGCCATATTAAGGGCCCGGGTTTGTCAAAACCCTCCTTTCCAACCTGGAAGTCGGATAGAAGGGTTTTGAGGGGCTATTGTGGGGCCCAATAATTCAAGGACCAGGCCCATTCGCCCTTAGAGAGTCCAAAGGCCCGAGCCGAGAAGAACTACGGCCCAAGCTCTACAATGCAGAGCACCAAACATTTTTGTGGTGTAGCCGAGGACAACTCAGTCCTTGGCAGATCCAAAACCTCACCAAAAGAAGAAGGATAAAATCGGTATTGGGCCAAGCTTAAAAGAGAATCTAAGAATATCCGGGAAAGCTGCTCTCATTGCCATTCAATGCGCTGCCCCTGACAGAGCCATACTCTGCAGCCTTATCGACCATCCCCAACAATTCTGGGATTAGACTGATGGGACAAATATCAGTCTTGTAAAGATTGACCCTACACGTGGACGAAGGACAATTAACGCAGACGAGTATAAAAGAAGAAAGTAAGTAAACCTAAAGGGGATCCCACCTCCAAAACAAGAAAGACGACATGGGGGAGAACATCTCACTAACACCGGACTTCACTGAAAAAAGTCCATCGTTGGGTAACCGGGGTAAGACCTCAATGGTCCTCGGATTACCTCCGAGGAGTCCCATCCCATAGGGTGCGACGCCTTAGAGCTTAAATGTTCAAGCCCAACTCCTTTTTTCTACATGAATTCCTCTAAAACCAGGACCGGGCATCGCCCCGTGACCAACGGCTAGCTTTTCAAGCCCACTCTCTACAAATCATATTGTGAGAGATCTTTCATGCGCGAGCCCAACATCCTTATGGGGCCGCCAGAGAATTGTGTCCTTACATGTTTAATTTTTAAAATTTTAATTATACGGTACTTAGTTTTTTTTTTTTTTCATAGCTAGTTGTACGGCACGGAACCCCCAAACCTATTTGGGCCTTGGACCTTGAGCTCCAACTTTACGGTACGGCCCACGAGCCCAACCCACTTGCCCAAAACTAGACCCTGTGCCTGCCAAGGCCATGGGCCCGAGCCTCATGACATTACGCCCAGCCTAAAACCCATTGAGCGAACCGCTATAATGCATGTTCATAGTAGCCCGTAACCTAGGATCTGCCCGGCAAGATACACCTCGGACCGGAGCATGATTGATCAGGGACACTATACCTTGGTTACATCGGTATCGCCTTGGGAAAAACCTCTGCCGAACATTCCTTCTGAAGTGGGGAGCTAGTTCCAATGCCACTCTCACCACACCCCACTCCCAACTAAACATCCACTTAGCAATAACGACATTGGACCTCCCCTACCACTAATTGCAAGAGTAATTATAACTCTCCACTAACTATTGGGCTATAAATATGAGAAGATAAGGGAGAGGAGGGGGTTGTTGAAAGGTTTAAGAGAAAATTGAGGATAGGAGCAAGAGAGTAACAGGAGAATAACAGCAGTGGGAGTAGGGGAACTCCTCAGGAGAAGTTGCTACGTTGGGTCTCTGTATTGAGAACTACCCAAGTTAGGAAATCTAAAACCCACATCACAAATAGATTGTGAGCCCAAGTGAGGCCCAACCCCCATAGCCTCATTTTTGGCGTCCACAATTGGCACTGTCTATGGGAATCTCCTACAAAGCCGTGGTTCAACTAAGACTCACACTCGGGAAAATGTCTAAAACACATCCAGGGAGTTACGCCGAAAGTGGTTCGGCGGGATCTTCTCGGGGATCCACCTAACGAGAGCAGAGGCATAAGAGGCGTGAAGATAGGAGTCGTGAACAAGAAGAAGAGCGGTCCGGCCTCGAAGAGGGGTCGTACCAGACCCATCAGATAGTTTCCGGTGCTTCGGGGCATGGGCAACTTGATGAGGGGGATGAAGAACTTGAGTGATTGCGCAGACTGATATCTCTGTATACTCATAATGATGCCTTAATGTGTAAGGTATTTCCCTCGAGCCTCAGGCCCACTGCTTTGAGATAGTTTAATGGGTTACGGAAGGGCTCCATTCACAGTTTTGCCGAGTTGATACAAGAATTCGGCGTCCGGTTTGTTACTTGCAGCCAGGTACTGCAACCAGTGGATGCATTACTATCTATGAAGATGAGGGTTGGGGAAACCCTTTGCAGTTATGCCAGTCGGTATTGGGAGCTTTATAATGAGATCGGTGGGGGCAACAAGAAGATTGCGGCGAGCACCTTTAGGATGGGGCTGCCCGAGGATTCTGAACTATGAGAATCGTTGACAAAGAGGCCTCCCGAGGATATGAGGTAGCTCATGAGGAGTATAGAGGAGTACAAACGCTTGGAGGATGATCGGCTATAGAGTAAGGGCAAGGCCCCGTTAGTGAATCGTCCTCGGCAGAGTGGGTTTCAGCCAAGGACTCGAAAGGATTTCGGGATACAAGAGCCAGAGTTACAGCTAGGAAAGGTGAACGTGACATTTAAGGAGTCGATACACAGAATTGTAGATCGAATTAAGAACGAGCCGTACTTCAGATGGTCGAACAAGATGGGGGGTGACCCGTCTCGCAGGAATCAGAATTTGTACTGTACCTATCATAGGGACAATGGGCATACCACCAAACAGTGCCAGGTGTTAAAGGATCATCTTGGGCAATTGATGAAGGCGGGATATCTGAAGGAGTTTGTGGCAGATACAGGGAATAGGGATGCCGGGCAAGGTACTCAGCAGAGAGGGAAGCTTCTCCTGCCCCTATTAGGAGTGATCGAAGTTATCTACGTTGCCCCGAGGGATACTGCAATGGCCAGGAGGAAAGGAGTGTTGACCGTAGTGCTTGTGGAAAATGGCTCGGGCAAGCAGCCACCCGAGAAAAAGTTAAAAGTTGCTCCAGAGCCCATCTCTTTTAACGATGATGATTTAGAAGGAATGATTTAGCTGCACGATAATGTGTTAGTGGTGATAGCCCGGATAAAGGGTTTCATAGTAAAGAGGGTGATGGTGGACCAGGGAAATGGGGTCGATGTGATGTATCCGGATCTATTCAGATGGCTCAGATTGAAGAAGGAGGACCTCTCAAAATACGATACGCCCTTGGTTGGGTTTGTCGGTCAAGTGGTGATTCCCAAGGGGCAAATATCACTTCCTATGAATATGGAAGGAAAGGAAGTGACAGTGGTTTTTGTAGTTGTCGCTTCATTTTCTCCTTATACGGCTATTTTGGGAAGGCCATGGATCCATGGGATGGGGGCAGTTCCCTCCAACCTGCATGTGAAGGTTAAGTTCCACACCGAGCAAGGCATTGCTATAGTAAAGGGAAGTTAGCAAGCAACTAGGCAATGTTTAGTGGCCGCAGTCGATTGGAAGCACAAGCAGACTAAACAAAATAAAACCGCCGAGGAGGTTCCTTTATAGCAATTACAGGGGCCTCGAGATGGAATTGGGGCTAGTTATGTTGAGGAATTAATCAGAGTAAAGATACTACCAGATGTTGACTGGTATTTTTAGATAGGAGCAAATATGAAGGACGGGGAGAAGGTAGAAGCATTGTTATTTCTTATATAGAATGTAGATGTGTTTGCCTAGAGCCCGTATGAGGTGCCCGGGGTTGATCCCGAGTTCATTGTTCACAAACTTAACGTAGACCCATCATTTCCTCCAAAGAAGAAGAGGCCAAGAAGATCGGCGAAGGAGCACGTTGAAGCAGTGAGACAGGAGGTCGGGTAGTTAAAAGAGGCCGGGGCAATCAAAGAAATCTTCTTCCCGGAATGGCTGACGAATACTGTGGTGGTCAGGAAGAAGAATGGCAAATGAAGAGTTTGTGTAGATTTCACAGATTTGAACCAAGCATGCCCAAAGGACCTGTTCCTTATGCTAAAGATAGATCAATTGGTCGATGCCACATGTGGGCACTCGAGGATGAGTTTCTTGGATGCCTTTCAGGGTTATCATCAGATCGCCCTAGCTGCCGAGGACCAGGAGAAGACGACATTCATCTCCCCTAATGCAAACTACCATTACACTGTGATGCCATTCAAGTTAAGGAATGCCGAGGCAACATATCAACGTATGATGACTAGAATGTTTCGGGACAAGATTGGGCGTACAGTTGAAGTGTACATCGATGACATGGTGGTAAAAAGTAAACAAGAAACACGACATATAGAAGATCTCCGGGGGGTGTTTGAAGTTCATCGGCAACATAAGTTGCGCTTGAACGTAGACAAGTGTGCTTTCGAGGTGGGGACTGGCAAGTTCCTAAGTTATCTGATCACTAACCATGGGATAGAAGTCAACCCCGATCAGATTGAAGTCGTGCAACGGCTTAAGTTGCCATGCAATCCTAAGGAAATGTAGGTGTTGATTGGAATGTTAGCCGCCCTTAATCGGTTCATTTCTAGGTTTGCCAATCATTGTCGTCCATTCTACCAACTTTTGAGGATGTGGAAAGGATTTCAGTGGAATGAAGAATGTGAAAGAGCTTTTTTGGATCTAAAGAAGTATTTAATGTGGGCACCCATGTTAACAGCCCTGGAACCTAGGGAAGACTTATTCATGTACTTCTCGGTATCCAATCATGCTGTGAGTGTCGTGTTGTTAAGGGACCAAGAAGTGCAGTAACCCTTGTATTATGTCAGCAAGACCTTAGTTGATGCCGAGACAAGGTATTTACCCTTGGAAAAATTGGTGCTAGCAATGGTACACACTATAAGGAAGTTGCCTCACTATTTTCAAGCTCATACTGTCCACGTTCTGACCGAGTATCCTTTACAGTCATTATTGAAAAGGTTCGACTTCACGGGCCGAATAGCTAAATGGGGGACCCGGCTAGGATCCTTCGATATAAGGTATAGGTCGAGAAGTTCGATGAAGTGCCAAGTTCTTGCTGATTTTGTTGCAGAGTTTTCTCTCAGGAACGAAGGGGAGGTGGTTTGTCATATGGAATGTCGCCCGTGGAAGGTATTCGTGGACGGTGCATCAAGTGCTATGGGGGTTGGTGCTGGGATTGTCATTATCACACCAGAAGGAATATGGTTGGAGCATTCTTTCTGGTTGGGGTTCAGGGCCTTTAACAATGAGGCTGAGTACAAGGCCTTACTTGCTGGATTAAGGACCGTTTTAGGTATGGGTGCCCGGGATGTGGAGATTTATTCAGATTCTCGGCTAGTTGTCTGCCAAGTGCAGGGCAGTTTTAAAGCCTGGGATTCTCGAATGAAAGAGTACTTACAGGTAGTAAAACAGATCATAGGTGAGTTTTGTACGACTAAGTTAGCACAAGTTACTCGGGGACAAAATAGACATGCTAACTCTCTAGCCACATTGGCATCATCAATGACAGAGGATGTGCCTCGGTTAATCAAGGTAGAGCTTATAGCGAAGCTGAGCATTAATACAGCAATTGGTTTTGGAATTACAGTGATTTTGATGACCGAGCCATGTTGGATGGACTCGATCATTGACTTCTTAACCGAGAATCGAGTCCCAGATGATGAGAAGGAAGCCAATAAGGTTCGCCGAGTAGCTGCTCGGTACTGGTTGTCGGCAGATCGCAAGCTGTACCAGAGGTCTTTTGGGGGGCTGTACTTTTTGTGTTTGCACCCTGAGAAAGTCAATGAACTCTTGGCCGAGCTACATGATGGGGTTTGTGGCAGTCATGTGGGAGAATGCTCATTAGCACACCGAGCAATGACTTAGGGGTTCTGGTGGCCTCAGATGCAGAAGGATGCGACCAAGTATGTACAAAAATGTGAATGGTGACAAAAACACGCCCCCTTGATCCATCAACCGGCAGGCCATCTGAACCTGGTAAGCAGCGCTTGGCCTTTTGCACAGTGGGGGCTGGATATTCTCGGCCCGTTTCCCCGGGCCACGGGCAATAGGAGGTTTGTATTGGCGGCTGTTGATTACTTCACCAAGTGGGCGAAGGTGGAGGCGTTAGCCAATATTCAGGATGTGGATGTTAAGAAGTTCGTGTGGAAGAATATAGTCACGAGGTTTGGGGTGCTAAACTCTCTTATGTCTGATAATGGATTGCAATTCGATAGCAGAGCTTTTCGTGAGTTTTGCAGCGGTCTCAGCATCAAGAACAAGTACTCCACCCCGACATATCTACAGAGCAATGGCCAAGCAGAAGCCACCAACAAGGCGATCGTGAACGGATTGAAGAAAAGGTTAGATGGTGCAAAAGGTACGTGGGCCGAGGAACTGCCCTACGTTTTTTGGGCATACCGGACAACTCCTAGAAGGTCTACTGGGGAAACTCCGTTCTCTCTCACGTATGGAATAGAAGTTGAAATACCGACCGAGGCAAATTTATGTAGTGCATGGGTTGGTAGATTTGTCCTCTCCCAGAATGATAGCTTGTTGGTAGAACATTTGGATTTGCTAGAAGAATACTGAGAAGCAACGACTATACGACTAGCAGAGTATCAACAAAAACTTGGCCGGCGGTATAACCGGGGCGTAAAGGCTAGGGAATTCAGTGCTGGGGACCTAGTGCCATGGAAAGCAATAGGAAATATGCGGGATACAAATGCCGGGAAGTTGGCCTTGGCCTGGGAAGGGCCTTACAGGGTTATTGCCATTGCGGGTGTAGGAGCGTACTATTTGGAGGACTTAAACGAAAGACCGCTTCCCTGACCATGGAATGTTCATAATCTAAAAAAGTTCTATCACTGATCATCTGTACATGGGGGTGTGAATTCAATTAGATCTTAAATGTACATTTTGTTAACTAATATGACAATGATATTTATCCGTGCAAGTGCATCACTACTTATGATTTTATCGTTATTAACTCATTAAATTCTAGTGGACACACGCGGGAAATCTCGTATTAAATTCTCCTAAGGACAGAAACCTATCCTTGATTCGATTTTCATCACCGAGCAGGTGGAAACCTTGTACTAAAGTTATCATAAGGACAGAAACCTATCCTTGGTTTGATTTTCATCACCGAGCAGGTGGAAACCTTGTACTAAAGATATCCTAAGGACAAAAACCTGTCCTTGGTTTGATTTTCATCACCGAGTAGGTGGAAACCTTGTACTAAAGTTATCCTAAGGACAGAAACCTATCCTCGGTTTGATTTTCATCACCGAGCAAGTGGAAACCTTGCACTAAAATTATTCTCATCACTAAGCAGGTGGAAACCTTGTACTAAAGTTATCCTAAGGACAGAAATCTGTCCTCGGTTAAATTTTCATCACCGAGCAAGTGGAAACCTTGCACTAAAATTATTCTCATCACCGAGCAAGTGGGGGAACCTTTTCTCAAAAACTATCAACGTATATCAAATTTGATTATCACCGCCAAGGAGCTAATTCTTTCTAGATACAAGTGACCCCGTCCATGCTGGTCCCGCCAC
This sequence comes from Quercus lobata, assembly GCF_001633185.2. NCBI lineage: Eukaryota > Viridiplantae > Streptophyta > Magnoliopsida > Fagales > Fagaceae > Quercus > Quercus lobata. Next base: position 87,210,834 of record NC_044905.1, read on the forward strand.
CATGAATGGCTAGTAATTACCTGACCTTTAACAAGTTGAGAAAGTAGTTTCAATCACGGGGTTAAACCACCCGAACATTTGGAATACGTGCATATTTATAAAACAGAAAGACAATCAAAGAACACGACAGGAGAGATAGCAGTAAACATTTGTAAACATGACTAAAGCGAGCAAATAAAGGTTAAAACAATGTTTTGTCACCACAGCCCAGTGATGGTAGGAAAATTAAACCTGGAAAAATAATTGTTCCATCACCACAACCCGGTGATGTAGGTGAGCTAAATAAAGAAGTTAAGCTAAAAAAGAATAAAAAGTAGAAACTGAGTTCGGGAATCAAGCTGAAGGATTTACGGACTGGAGTTGGGCAATGTCCTCGAGAGTCTGCTGAGCTGTAAGAGGCGGCTGAACATTCCCACCGAGCTGATCACTAGTATGAGGGTTGCTGGTGGCTTCCAGGTTAATCGAGTCTACATGGGAGTCAATCGCCTCCACCAACTCCCTTATGCTAGTAGTTTCCTCCTCATCAATTGCACTAGGAGTGCTCTGCATGGCGGTTGGAAGATTTGGGAAAGGGATTTGGTTAGGGATCCTTGAAGGAGAATCCTCGAGTACCCCCATAACTTGTAGGGCAGCCAACCACCCTTCCTCGAACTCGAGCTTCTGGGCTTGACAGACGATCGGCTTTGCGGAATTCTCGGCATCATCAAAACCCTCGTTGTACCACTTGTCTTCACAATCTTCTAATGCTACCTTCAGATCAACCAACTCTTCTACTAGAGCGATGTTCAGACTCCGGGCCTCCGCCAACTTGAGCTCGGTACTGCCTAGCTGCACCTCCAGTTTTGCAGACTTGCTCTTTACCAAAGCCCTAGCTTTCTTAACCGTAGCAGCCTTTTTCTCCACAGCCCCAATAGCTTTCACTTTTTCTTTCGTTGTAGCCTTAGCGACATCCTTAAGAGCTTTCTCCCACTTAACTTCTTCGGAAAGCTCCTTCAGCCTCTCACCGATGATATAAGTCAGTTGCGCGGCCTGATAAAACAATAATGATGAGTATGAAAGTGAAAAGAATGTGCATGTGTGAAAACAAATAGAAAAGCAGGGGACAAGAGATTACTGCTATGGTGTGCATTGCAACCACCTGCCTAATGACTCGTCCGTCCCGTCCTCAAAGGTGTGCATGTCCTCGGGCAAAAGGAGGCCATGCACCAAACTCTGGGCAACATGACCCCCTTGGCCCTTTTTCCATACTTTTACACTGGAAGACGCAGGAAGTGGTTTACCATCAAGTTGGAAGGTAGGCTGCCATTCTGCTGCGGCCCGGGAAGTAGATGCCATGTTCATCACAGTTGGGACCATTGGCTCCCGAATGACGATACCCGTTGATGGTCGGGGAGGAGTTCTTGTGGGCACGTCACCTGAGCTTGCGTGTGTTTGCTCAGCCGTACGCTACCTCTTTTGGGAACGGCCCGAAGGAGGGGGAGGAGGTGGTGGATCTTGGCCTTGCAATTCTTACTGTTGTGCGGCTGGCCTGGCGCCAGACACAAAACGACTGATCATCATCGCCTTCCTTGTCACCATGTCGTGACCTTGATCAGATTCAGTTTCTGAAGCGCTAACTGATTCAATGTTTGCTTCCTCGGCTACGTGAGCGGGAGCCTCGGGGTCAAAAGGAGCCTCGGGCTCTACTTTGACCTCAGGCTGAACAGGGGCCTCCCGCTGAACTGGCATGTGAGCTTGTTCTCAGCGGTGTTGAGACACGCATTCTACCAACTCATCCTGTATGGATGCAAGTTCGTCTGAACAAGTGTATCGTGGACCAAGGTCACGAGCTTCGCCTAGTATAAACCTTGGAGGAAGGAAATTCACGTGCCGCATGTCGATGTATGAAAGGAGGGGGCTGTCAACTAACAAAGCTTGGCTGAATGCTTGCCAAGTGGAATACATGGGATCAACGCTGAGAATTAAATGGGACACTCGGAGTTTTCCGTCCTAATGTACAAAAATTTCTGACCTAAGCACAAAATTCAGGTCCCGAACATGCACTACTTTAAGATCCTTCTTAAACCTTTTGCCCTCTGCACAGAAGCAGCACAAAAACTAGTTAGTAATTGCTTGATCAAATCAAAATCAATAAATTAATAAAATCAGGTTAATAAAGTTAGTCTGGAACCGACCAACATCATGCGACGTATGGGAGCTCCTCGGCAAGCCAATTGCCGCTCACTCGTACAAACTCTCCAGCTGAGTTCCTATTCGAGTTAGGCAGGCATGAAATGAGCCGTACCCTCATATCTCTGGTTTTTAAGGAATAATCTGAATCAATATTGCTACACAAACTATACATGAAATTGATGTCATGGTAATTCAGTTGCAACCCGAACAACTGGTTCAACCTGCTGATGCAATTCACTATTCGGTAAAAGTTAGGTGGGAGCTGGTCAGGACATAGGCTATAAAACCTAAGGGTACCTATAATGAGGGGGTCAACGGGGAACCTAATCCCGCCCTCAAGAATTGCCATCAAGGGAAAGAAAATTGTATTTACACCACGACCCCTTTGGATGTCAATATCGCCCTCGTGATAGTTGGCGATATCAACATCCTTAGGGACGTTGTAGGCAGCCCTAAAGGTAGCCAAAGCGGCTTTTGAGGAAAGAAGATAAGAGTAGCCCATTCTCTAAGCTAGGATTCCTACAACTAAGATTATGAAAGAATAGAAAGAAATAGAACAAATAGAAGGAAAGGAAGAGGGAACTTACTGAGGGCTCTAAGGAAGAAAGATGTTCTGGGCTGGAAGATGAACGCACAAAGAGTGTATGCCCGGCAGAGTGAAAATTTGAAGAATGAGGTATGCAAAAGTGAAGGAGAGACTCAGAGGTGGCAATTTATTGGGGCCAAAGGGGGAATAAATGGCATTTAATAATTGGGAAGCGGGAAACCTTACGAATTCCCATCTTAACTGCCACACACGCGCAGCCTCGGTTCATGAACCGTCAGACAATGATGATGGCTGAACCAATAGTCAAACGAAACGCGCCTTTTGAGGGCGCATTAATAGGTTTCTCAAGCATTAATAGGTTTCTCAACCGACCAGTATCTATTTGTTGAGCTTCTCAAATAGTTTTTGTCTCTTGAATTCCTTGATTCATCCCCGAGGACTGAGCACAAATCAAGGGGGGGCTAATGTACTACACAGAACTCGTTTGGGCCTTGGGTCTTGAGCTCTAACTTTATGGTACGGCCCACAAGCACAACCCACTTGCCCAAAACTATACCCTAGGCCTGCCAAGGCTATGGGCTCGGGCCTCATGATATTACACCCGGCCTAAAACCTGTTAAGCAAACCGCTATAATGCATGTTCATAGTAGCCTGTAACCTAGGATCTACCCAACAAGGTACACCTCGGACCGAAGCATGATTGATCGGGGACATTATACCTTGGTTACACCGGTATCGCCTTGGGAAAAACCTTTGCCGAACATTCCTTCTGAAGTGGGGAGCTAGTTCTAATGCCACTCTCACCATACCCCACTCCCAACTAAACATCCACCTAACAATAACGACGTTGAACCTCCCTTACCATTAACTGCAAGAGTAATTATAACTCCTTACTAACTATTGGGCTATAAATATGAGAAGATAAGTGAGAGGAGGGGGTTGTTGAAAGGTTTAAGAGAAAATTGAGGATAGGAGCAAGAGAGCAACAGGAGAATAACAGAAACGAGAGTAGGGGAACTCCTTAGGAGAAGTTGCTACGTTGGGTCTCTATGTTGAGAACTATCCAAGCTAGGAAATCCAAAGTTCACATTACAAATAGATTGTGAGCCCAAGTGAGGCCCAACCCCCGTAGCCTCAATTTTGGCACGCACACTAGTCATTCTAAAGCCAGAATGTGCTACAAATACAACAAATTTCACAACTTATTAAATTGCTAATTATGATTAGTGACTTAGTGCAACAACATTTTCAATCAAACAATCATCAACATCATTTTTGATAGGCCACAAACTGAATGACTCATTGTGATAGAAATTAATTAATTAATTAGCCAAGTTATTAATTAATCAATTTATCATGCAAACGCGTGATAGCACAAACAAATCACCAATAAACTAAATATACAGTAGAAAATAAAGAACATGGTGATTTGTTTACGAATGGGAAAAACCTAACAGCAAAAACCCCACCAGGTGATTTTCAGGTCACCACTCCCGAAACTTCACTATTATCACAACAAGCAATTATAAGTAAACGAATCCAAGTACCTTACTAACCTACAGTTGAACCCTTACCCCAATACCCAATTGGACTTGTTCTGTAGTGACAGTTCCCCTTTCAGATGCACGACTCCCAGTACGTGACTAACCAATTGCATGGATCCCAGTACACGACTAACCAATTGCGTGGATCCCAGTACGTGACTTCAATCACCAACTAAGAAGGTTATTGGTTGCAAAGTTCTTCAGTTCATCCACACGATGAAGATCAAGAAGATGCTTGGTCACAAAACCCTACGGTACACATACACAGCAACTTCTTCAAGAGAAAGAGATGAATTAGGGCAAGAACTTCGTCTCCGGTCACAATTTGCTTGAACAGAGTTTGCTCAAAGCTTGTGCAACTTGTGAACACTTTGACGACCCTTAAACTGATTCTTTTATATGTCTAGGGTTAGGAGAAAAGAAAGCCCAAAGACACATTCACGGATCCCAAGAAAATCATATTGGAATTCTGAAAATCTATAATCTCGACAGATAGCAGGTGTCGAGCAGGTGTCGAGCACACCGAATGTAGAACAACTTCTTTAAGCTTGATAGATGCAGCTGTCGAGCTTTAATGATTTTGCACTCTGAACTTGTTTTCTTGAACAGATTTGAAGGCTTCAATACTTGATCTTGAAACAAGGTTTCTTGAAGTATTTAAAGACATCCTAAATCTACCCAAATACAAGTAAAGTGTGTTTTGTCAAAGGATAAGCCAATTATATAAAATCATGACATATGTTCTTAACACATGAAACACATATGTCCTAACAATTTTTTATTATATACTAATCACAAATTGTCACCTTAACGCTCACATCAGAGAAAAATACTAGTTGCATGTTAACTTTGTTGTTCCAAAGTTACAGATATGCATGTCATACTAGCCAAATTAGGGAACGTATGTCATTAGAGGTCTATCCATTTTGCGTATGTTAGTATGACACAAGGAGAGATATGCTCACGTCCATACAAAGCGCGTGAGTTGCGTACCATATTGTCACGTATTCTAATGGTTTTAAAAACTAAAATGGTCAATTTTTTTGAAATGGGTCCAATTCTCGGTTTTTCAATTTTCATAGTTGAATTGTCAGATTTTTTTAGTTTTTATCAAATCAATTCTATGTCTGGTTCTTGATTGAATTTCTCGGTCAGGTTCAGTTTTTAAAACCATGTGTATTCTACATAAGATAAAATAAATAAATAAATTATATAGATAAGCGTTATGATATATTTCTGGTACATTAAAGCATGTGATTTTCTGAAACTACTTGAGGTTATGAACTTGCATTAAAAGTATGCATTTGTATCTTGATTATAATCTAGCTTATTGCTTCTTCTTTTTCTTACTATTTGCAGGTTTCACATGAGTCTACCACTTATATTATTTAGCTTTTACCTTTTATCTACTGTATTTTTAACAAAAAAAACTAGATAAATTGTTCCCAAATGGACACTAAATGATATTTCTTGCCTTAATTGATGGTTACCTTTTCTTTTCTTTTTTTGGCCAATAGCCTTGCAGCTCAATTGATTGGCACCTTCTAGCGTTTCCAAGTGAGACATACATGGTTTAAATCTCCCCTCCCCATTATAACTATTGAATCATATAAATAAACCTTTTCTTAAATTTTTTTTTTGACTGGAAATGATTACCGTATCAATATCAATATCAATATCACATACTATTTAATAAATGTTGGATCCAAAAATCTATGGTTTTGCCAAGTGTATATTATAGCTAACTGCCACATGTATTGTAACTTCTACTACTATGAATCCTACAACTAAAAAAATTTTAAAAAGAAAATTAATAATAATAAAAAAAACATTGTGTAAGGACCTGTTTCACTGCCCAAACCCAAGTTGTAGGGTCTTGGGCCAGTGAGCCCAGTATAATGAATTTGTAGAGAGTGGGTCAAAAAACTAGGTCTTAATGAGTTGGACAACGGCTAATACTGAATTAAATGACAATCAAACACCAATAAGAGATCCTGATATCAATAAACTTATAGTCCGAGGAGGTCTCCCTTTTATAAGTTTATCACAATTGGGTACAAATACAATTTAGATTGCTGCAGTACTTTCTCTAAAGAATTTTCCTATCTCTTTCTCATGGAGGGTCTCTCACATTATATAGCTCCCCTTTGACCATCTTGATCCTACACTTGTTGATCATTTGAGCCCTTACTTGAGTATTTGTCCCATTAGACACTCTCTTTGGCTTTCTGTGAGTTGTGGTGGCCAAGACAGTACTGTTCAGAGGTCTTCTCCACATAAATGCGGCCAGAAAAGTAGTTGCAGTGCATTTAATGCAGTGGTAGCAGCTTTCTTTTAGATATTTTTGGGTTTCCTTCTTTCTCGTATGTTCATGAGGCACGTCCCTATCATTGGAGCTTCTTGGAGGGTCACTCTAATTGCTGGAATACGTACTTGAGCTACATTCACCATATTTGAGGAGGAGTTCCTTCTCGGACCACCTTCCATTTTTTCTTTACTCATGAGACTTTACTGATCATGTCATTAAGCATTTTGTTAGTCTCTCTAAAGATGTTGAGCCTTCAAGTGGAATTCCTAGTTACTATTTGTCCCTTCTTGGATCATTCGACGTCCTCGGACCAAACTCAAGGCCCAATATATGATTCTGGGCCCTTATCCCTACACATTGGATAATGGATTTTTTTTTTTTTTTTTTTTTAACTCCCCTCCTGAGGTCTACCCACTTCACTGATCATGTCATTAAATTATATTGTTGAGCCTTCAATTCAAATGGAAATAAAATTATTATTATTATTATTCCCTTTTACTTGCTCGACTCATCAAATGATCATTTTGTTATATGATTCCTAGTAGATCTAATATTGGAAAATTATTATTTACATGCCATATATAAAATCAATTTAAATTTGACACCGAACAATAAACATCTCTTTTGATAAAATTACGGAAAATGTTGAAGCTACAATAAAAAAGCATATAAACTAATGTGACAAGAATATGATTGTCATTTAAACAATAAAAAATGATGGCTTGAATTACTTTTTGGTGATTAGTGATTTAAAAATTTGTAAGACTTATATAGTAAAATTTGTGGTATCCCTACAATCTAACTTTTTTTTTTTTTTAATTTTATTTTAATACAAGACAATAGAACCTAACCCTAACTAGGAGCAAGAACAAGATGGAGACAAACCTCTGCTGAAATATCAAAATCAATCAGGCCCAAAACGGACTTTGAAGGTGAAGAAAAAATAGAAAAATTAATAGATTGGGTTCTTCCCAAAGAAGCCATAGCATCAACACACTTGTTAGTCTCTCTAAAGATGTGGGAAACACGAGAATTAGGTATCCCATGCAGCATCAACCTATAATCATCAACTAAGGTCATCAAATAAGGATGAAATTTAAAAAAAATTACAAGATAAAAAACCACAAGTAAAACATCTAACTCCACATAAACATGGGGAAAACCCATGGAAATAGCCAAAGAAAGTCCATCCCTAATCGCCCAAATTTCAACCATAACACTAGAAGCATGACCAATTTACCAAGCGAACCCACAAATCCACTTGCCATTATGATTGCCAGTAACCACCCCCCACCCCCCAACCAACAGGGCCTAGGTTACCTAGAGAGGACCCATCTGTATTAAGCTTGGCCCACCCAAGATCACGAGTGTGCCATTTAACCACTAAAGGAATGGTTTTATGAGGAGTGAGAGAAAGCCCCGAAATGGCATAGAACTCACAAGGATTAGAGACACATAGGTTCATAAGCCTAGAAAGAGCTCCTACCACCGACCAAACTTAGGATTAAACCCAATTTTGTAATAGTGAAGCCAAATATGCCAAAGACTAAAAGGGAACAAAATTTTCCAAGGAAAGGGGTGGTTAGGAGCTAAAGATGAGGAGGAGTAATTGAGATGAAGCCAATCCATCAAAGGTAGATTAAAGGAAGCCATAAAGGTGCTAGGTTGCACAACCTACTATGGTGCTAGGTTGCACAACCTACTCCAAACAATAATGGACTCATGACAGTCCTTCAACATATAAGTAATAGTCTTCGGTGCAATCCTGCACTCAGACGATTTAAGTAATATTACGCCACTCAATTGATTTATATTATCTGCAAATTTTGAAAAATCTACCATTGGATTACATTTTCTTTTTGATATCCTCCATGCTTGCAAAATTTCAAGATTATAAAAAAAATCAATAACTATGTTATCAATCAAATATTTAAATGTCGGGTTTCTGTATGTTAAAATGATACAAAAAAGGGATCGAATGGTAAAAATATTTTTTGTCACAAATTTTGGTATGTATGTTAAGAACATAGAAAACCTGTAATTTAACGGTGAGATTTTCAAAATATTAATCCAATTAAATTTATTGGGGGGGGGGGGGGGGGAGTAACGTTACTTAAAGTTATATAAGGTGTTCAATTAGAAAAAAGGTACAAAAAGTGTAATTTGATTTTCTCATAATCTTTTTTACAACTTGTTAAATTGATAAGTTGTTATTGTTTGTTGTAGGAGAAATTATTTGTCACACCAAGTAAACTATATCCTTCTCTTACATAATTGTGGGTCTCATGTGTGGGACAAGACCTATATATGGTTTTATATGGACACAACTTGTGTCTATGCATTAGTGCACTGGACATGTTAGGATACAAACACAATCCCAACCCATGTTATATTGATATAAGAATAAAGTAATATGGAAAATTCTTAGATACTTCTAGAGTATAGTGAAGTGATATTCTCATCTCTCACATTCATGATGGACCCACAATGAATTTAATGAATAAACTCCACTATGAATGTAAGAAGAGATAACACAATTCACTATGTTCTGAAAATACCTAAAAATTATTCTATTAATATACCATATGTACTAGAGTAAATAATTTCACATGTTGTAGGAACTAATACTACTTTATTGTCTACTAACCTAGGCTTAACTTTTGATTCTTGTCTTTGTCAAGTGTACCACTGCACTTTGTCTTTATGCACTTCTTTCTATTTTAAAAAGTGTCATGCTACTATGCATCATAAGTACAAATTTTTATAAAGTAAGGGTCAAAGGTTGATGTTCAAGTCTTTAAAATGAAACTTTACATATATACATTTAGTTTAAGTTAAAGTAAAATTATATTCCGAAGCAAAAAAAAAAAAAAAAAAATGCTATACAACATTTGTCACAACTTGACGAGGTGATTAATAATCACTAATTAGTAATTATACATAAATCCACTACCGTTTCTCCTAAAATTTTCCATTTGCACTTTCATTTCAATGGACATTGTTCAGATTCGAATGACTATTGTGTCCCTGAAAAAAGATTAAGTCAACGCCCATCTCATTTGAAAATTGACATTACGAATGCCACACCCAAAAAGTTCAACCCAACTGCCAGCAAGTTGACGTTTTAAATACTTCCTTTGCTAAGTTGACTTTTTTGCGTTTATTTAATCCAAGACCATACATAGATATATACACACCACTTGTGGAAACAAGAAAAAGCCCCCATCTTTCCATCAAAAAGAAAAAAAAAAAAAAAAGTCTCATCTCTTTTTGAGAAATTATAAAGTTTTTAGGGTAAGCGACGTAATTCATAATTTCACAAAAAAAAAAAAAAAAAATCTTATTTGTTTAAAATTATTGAGTTAATTTTTTTTTTTAAACATAAACTGATTACTGACTTAGCAATTTTAAACAAATACAAATTTTTTGGTGGAATGGTGGACAATTAATGTAGTCCACCAGAAAACTGTATAATTTCTCATCCTTTTTATCCTGCATGAGTAACAGCAATAAATTCGTAATTAAAAAAAATTATTGTGGTAAACCTATCATCTATAGGTGAGTTAGTATGTTAATTTAAAAATGTTGCAAAGTTTTTGTAGCTCTTTATTGTATTCCGAATGATACAAGATCATACATAAATATATTCGCACAACTTGTGATAATGATAATATTATTGCTTTTAATGTGCCCATATCAGCAATTAATTTAGCAATAAATTTGTTCAGACGGGGATGATATGGGCTCAAAATTATTGTAAGAAAAAGACAACAGCATTTAATGGATCTTTTTAACGGAAATATTCAAAATTTAAATCATCTATTCCCAATTATCAAATTATCAAAAAGAAAAAAAAATTGTAAGAAAACAAACAGGACAAAGTTTAGTTATAAAGTTGATTATAGCCTAAGGCTACAACTTTACTTAGAAAAATAAATATTACTATATTTTTTTTAAATCTAACCGTTGAATTGTATGTTATTTATGCTCTTAATACACATGTAAAATTTTGTATCAATTGGATATCATTTACTATATCATGTATAAGCTTATATTTTATGCATAATTTTAAACTATAAAGACTTGTAATTTAAACAATTTATTGATTATATAGCTACTGATCTTTAATTTTTTAGAAATTTTGCAAGCATAGAGGATAAAAGAAGATTTAATCTAATTATGGATTTGTCAAAATTTACCTCCAATAAAAAGATATTGAGTAAAGTTGTAGCCTACAACCTTAGGTTACAACCAATTTTGTAACTAAATTTTGTTCAAACATAAATCATCAATATTCTATATGCATCTTTCTTCCATTTAATGGATAGCCGAATAGTAATATCATCTTTTGTGCTGTGTTTTGTCTAAAAAAAATTTCAAAAATATATTAAACAACTAATGTTGCCATATAAAAAAATCATTAAGAAAAAAACTCAGACGCAACAAAACTTTTGAGACTATTCAGTCTCAATCACTCAACAAAATGTTCTATAAATATGTTTAATATACTTCTACCGTGTTGTCAAGTAAAAAATATTATAAACAAATCAAGAGCACCAAATCCCAAAATTTTAAATTTGGGTCCAAAAAACTTAAAAACCCAATAACTAAAGTTTCAATCTCATAGCAATTTAAAATTTAAAAATAATTAAAAAAGCCAAACACAGTAATTTGAATTAATAAAAAGGATGAGTGTGTTGATTTTCTCACTGGGGTTACCTGAGATCATTGTGGGATTTGGGTGTGCAAATTTTCTCATTACATTGGAGAAGTTATGGAGAAATTATTAGGTCCACCAAGAGGATTACTGACATGATCTTTCTTGACCTCTTAACCAATAAAATGCTATTATTTATGTAAATGTGACATCACTTGGTAATTTTTTTTATTTTTTATTTCTTATGTTGATTATGAAACTCACTCATACATTTGCATAGATGGTATCATCTCATTGGTTGGGAGGATCATATCAATAGTCCTCTCAGTGTACCTAATAATTTCTCAAAGTTATGAGTGTTGTGCTTGAACTTTGGACTCTCCGAGATGGGTGTAAGTCTTAATTATGCTTTATTTATGGGGTTTTATGATTTAATCGTTGAACTGAATGCACTTCTTTTGTCTTCTTTCCTTGTCAATAATTGTAAAATTCATCATAAATTGAGACTTTTTGTGAGTGACCGCAGGTGTCTATTGACGAGGTATAAGCATTGAGTTCAGGAAAACGAGCAAATGTGCTAATACTTCTGTTGGCTTGGATATTTCTCCGGATGTTGATTTGAGATTGAACTTCTTCTTTTTTAATCTTAGATTTGTTCAAGCCATTTAATTAAATACCCTCCTTTTTTATTATTATTTAATATTAAGTATTTTTAACACACACACGGGAAGAAGAGAGAAAGTTTTTTTAAAGAAACTTACAGTGGTGTATATCCAAAAGGGCCTAACTAGGGATGACAATTTTGCCTTGCCCTGCTTAACCCGCCCCTCCCCTCATGGGTTTTCTTTGCCCCGCAAAGGTGGTGGGGCGGGGATGAGACAAGATTTTAGACCCGTGTCACGGGGCGGGGTGGGGATGGATTTAGATTTTTTAGACTCACCCCGCCTCGTCCTTCCCCATCCCCGCCCTGCCCCACGTTAAGGGTAATAATTGTAAATTTTTCATACCCTAAAACCCTACTATTTAAACAAACATATCAATGTTAGCTTATTTTATTCTACCCAACATGGTTCTCTACTTTTATTTTGTTATCTGTTATACTATGAGATTTTTTTTGTGATTATCTTGTTAAACGCTTGGATATATTATTCAATTTTTTCTAAAAATTGATTTGATTTGATAGGATAAATTTAGTTGTAATTTCAAGTATATTTTTATTAATGAAATAAGTTTCATTAAAAAAATTGTACTAGTTGTAGGGAAAATTAACAAAAAGTAGAGTTTTACGGGGTGGGACGGGACTTCACAGGGTCCCAAGGGGTGGGAATGGGGTTAGAAAGTTTCCCCGTCATGTAGGGTAGGGCAGGAATGGGGTAAGATAAAACCATGCGGGGCAAGGACGAAAACCCCATCCTTCAGCCCCGCCCTGCCCCATTGCCATCCCTAGGCCTAACTCTTGGATACACAGCACAGGCTTTAAACTTTTTTAACTCCCTCCCATTTGAGTAGGTACAGTGGTTAGTGCGTTACACCTACATTTCCATTTTAGTGCATCATTGTAATTGTTTATGTGGAATTGGTATGTTAATTTAACAACACTCTTAGCATGTGAGATGACGCCTTGAACTACAATGAGTAAGATATACATAGATAGATCTTTCTTATAAAAGGAATTGAAAATTGAAAGCTGGGGGAGTAAATTTGTAATAATTTATTTTATGTTTTTATTGTGATTTGATTAAAGGACAGAGTTAGGATTTCAGTTAGGAGACAAGATTGAAAGTAAAATTAATTTAAAATTTATTAATCAATATTAATAAATGAATAAATAAATAATTATATGAAATTGTCATACACAATCTGTAAGGACACAATTAGTAACGACCCAAAACGATACTGGGTTCACACGTAAAAAGGCCCAAACAATATAATTTGTAGAGCGTGGGAGTTAAAAACTAGGTTAACTTTTCCGTAATGAAAAGATTCACCCTCACGTGTCTCGAAGGCCCAGAGCTGGCTCAACGATCGTTTTGTTTTGGTAATCGATACAGTTCTTTTTCTCTTTACGTTCTTCTTCTTCAATCTATGTTTTCTTTCTTTCTTTTTTGTTCCGATCCCCTTTTGCCTGTTCTTCTTTCAGTTTATATACCACCCTTTGTGTTCCATCCTCACCACACACGCGTAGGTTGGGTTCAGAGGATTTCTTTTTGTCCCATCTAGCACCTCCTGGAACTTCCTATGGGCAGCTGTAAGGCTGCCTCCTTACTGTTCAGGTATCACCTCCACATTAATGTGGCCAGAGAGTTGGTTGAGAGGTAATTAATGCGGAGGCAGCTGTAGTTATAGATATTTGTTTTGTCTTTTCTCTTTTACCCTTGGTCTGTTATCCTATCTTCAGTGGTGACATAATTCTGAGATCCGGTTGCAATTAGACCGCGTCCTGATCGTCCTCGGACGTATACTGCCGAGGAGTATGGCGTCCTCGGACGAATACAGAACTCTACCTTCATGATATTGACTACCACCCCCCTTCGGTAATTGCCTTGTGACTTGACTTGGCCTCCTCGGATGGATATGCATCCTCGGATGGGCCACAGGCCCAACGATCTTGACCTTAATGGGCCTGTTGATTGACAGGCCCCCACAATAGCCCCTCAAAATCCTACTTTTCGACTCCTTGGGAGAGAAGGTGGATTTTGACGTCATAAGCCCGTACCTATGCGTGTTTTGGGGCATGCCCCTGACGCTTCAGCATCCCGATTTTGGCAGCATTAAATTTTGGCAACGCCCTTGTCTCCCATGTTCGACAGTGAGATTTAAATCAAACGGCAGAGGGCCTCCCTTGTTTTGTGAGCGGGAACTTTACTGCTCACAATCCTCATATGACTATAAAGGCGTTCTCAAATTAACCCTGTACTTTACCTTCGATGATCACGTGGTTCCAGAGTTCATACATTGAACCTGCCTTTCTCTATTTTCATTATTTTCCTGGTGACTACAAATAATCGTACTTTGTCCGAGGTCCTTCCTTTGAATCTGTAAGTCCTCTCAAAGTTTTTACCACTTTTATTTCAAACCCAACAGTCTTTTTTGCCTAGTCTTTTAGAAAAATGGGGAAACAAAAGAATCCATTTCGATGTCTTGTTGAGTCCGAGGAAGGTATTAGAAACTTTCGCTCTAAGTATAAAATCCCCTCAATGGTAGGGATGAGGTACGCAGCCCAAGGGGAATGGGCTGATGCCAGACAAACTGGGGAAGTAGTTATTCCCATGATTGCTTTTATAGAGGGCAGGATGACTATCCCCATGGGTAGTATCACTAGGAGTTACCTCAATTTCTTTAGGCTATCCCCTACCCAGTGTGCTCCAAACATGTTTAGGGTCCTGGAAAGTATAGACGCTCTGAATAAGAGAATGGACCTAAAGTTAACCCATCATGTGTGAATTGGGTGTACAACCTCCATCACTTAACCGGCCAGGGGTATTATCTCAAGTCGAGATATCCTGAGGTAAGGCTAATTCAGTGCCTTCCCATTTCAAACAAGAACCTAAAGGAGGACTTCCTTATTTTCTTTGGGGAATGGCACGATGGTCTGCCTTGCCCGACGGTAGAGGGAACACCAGGTGGGCGCGTAGGCATAGATCTATAATATTTAGTTCGCAAACACATTTCGTTTTCTTTTTTCTTTTTTCTTTTTAATTATATTTGTCTCTAACAACTTTCACTCTCGACTCAACGGTTTTGCAGATAGACGCTACATAAAGCCCAATCTTAGGTTAGTCAATAAGGCGAGCTTGGATAAGTTATTAAAAGCCGAAATATACGTGAACGAGGCTGACGGTCAACTCCAGGCAGCACACTTAATTCTCGGCTATACCCCCCTTTCTTTTGCCTTTCAGGCGCCAAAGTGCGTGATTAGAGCCCGCGATCCTCGGCTTCACCGTATCAGTGTTGCCTACGAAGGGTTCATTGTTCCAGAGGGTATTCCGCTTCCCCAGTACACACCTCGCACAGAGCCTCTTTTCGTAGCCAGCGTCTCGGTAGGAACTTCTTCATCCCTACCTTCCCTCAGGAAAAAGGAAATAAAAGGGAGAAAGAAAAAGGAGAAAGGCGAGGAAACAGTTGTAGCAGTATCTGAGTCCTCGGACAATTTCGGGATTTTTGATCAACCCATAAGCCCCGAGGAAAATCCTGACGAGATGGGGATACAAAGAAAACCCCAGAAAAGTTTACTGGAGCTGATAGAAGGTCAGCCGGGAAAGAGTGCGCCTGCAAAATCAGTACCATCCCAGGCTTCATCTCTTCACGCTAAGTCCCCTCCTCCTGCTCCTCGTCAACCTCCTTGGCCATCAACACAGCCAGTGCTTCCTAACGTTACCGAGCAGAAAAGGCGCAGGGAACAGAAAGGCAAGGAGGTGGCGGACACGAGCAAGTCTCGTCCAAATCGAAAGGAGGATGTCCAACGAGCTGCAAAGCAGCAGAAAACCAAGCACCAAGCCACGCGGGGCCAAGAGAAATCTGATTCCCAACATCCTGAACCACAAGCATGGTTGCCAGCACCTATGCACGGTGGGGAGCCCCTGCGAGATGATGCATCTATAAGGGACTTTAACGGCGGCATAGGGTGTCACGTGGCCTCGGCCATAGAGGAAGCCTTATTGCTCCCAAAAGATATGGCCGAAATAAAGAATATGAGGAAGAATGAACTCGTCCTCGACAACAAACGATATTTGGGCATGGTAAGGAGCTATCTTTTATCTTTTTCATTCTATGATTGTTACTCACCAATATGCACTTTTCATTGACTATAGTGTTAACCTTTTTCCTACAGATCATCCAAAATACTTTCAAACTAGATGAGATGCTCAACGCTTGTTCCGATCAGCTAGATGACGAAAGAAAAAGACAGGCAACGGATGTACAGACCTTGTCCAAATTTGAACAGGACTTGGCCAATGCAAGGAAAAAGCTACAGGTCGAAGAGCAAGCTCGCAAGAGCACCGAGTCGGCATTAGAAGGCTACCAAAAGCAGGCCGAGGACCAAGGGAGACTTCTACATGAGGCGAATGCTGAGCTAAAGAAGACTCAGGAGTAAGCTCTAGTTCTCAGGAAGCACCTGGAGGAAACTCAAAAGCTAAGGGAGCGAGTTGAAAAGTCCAAGGAGCAAGCCGAGAAAGCAAAAATCGATGCCGAACAGGCAATGAACGAAGCTGAGCAGAGAGGCTACGAAGTTGGAATAGCTGAAACTGAGAAGGCTTTAAGAGCTGAGGTTCCGGAGGTATGCCATATCTACTGCGCAAGAACTTGGAGCGAGGCTCTTAACCGTACTGGGGTTGAAGCCTCATCTGAGTTACGTAAGCCAGAGAACATATTCTATCCCGAGGCGATCCGCCCTTCAGTTCTTCTACCCTATCAGGCTGATGCTCCCCCTTCAGTTATTAACCTCAACGAGGAGGTTTTGCCTCACAGTTTTTCTCCCCGTAGCCAGCCGGAGTTAGCTAAAGAGGGACTTGCCCCTCCCGGAGCTTCCCCAGACAAGACCACCACCACTTCGGAGGCAGAGACGGCCTTCCAAGGTTTTCAACGAGATTTGGACTCCACAATTCTACCAACTGGGGGCGTCACCAAAGCCAAAGAGGGAATCACCACTTCGAAGGCAGACCTACCCGCCATTCAGAACCCGAAGATGCAATTGAAATTGAAAAAGTAGAACTTGTTTTGTAGCCTAACTAGACATTTAGTAGGGAACTTCCTTGCTCATTTTCTTACCGCTTTTACTATTTTATGTTATTTTTGTACTCGTTCACTTTGTTATTGTAATTTGGATAGGTTCATTTCAACTACCTTTTGCTTGTATGGGACAATTTTACTCACACATATCGTCAATCGATAATCAGCAATAGGCAATAAGCATTAATACAACAGGGTCTTAGGGAGACGTTTTTTATATGCATGTATTCTTTCCAATCAATTGCAATTCTTTACGAAAGTTCATAAACTAAATAATATCATGCCTTCAGTACCTCGATTGTACGCCAACTTACGTCCAAAGATCTCTCTGACTCCTCAATGAGTGTTACAGGGCGTTATTTCTCATTAAGTTTGTGATTAGAAGATCTATCACAACTCAGTTACTGTTCAATACTTCAATACACAACATAGGACGTTAATTTCTACCAAGTTTGCGGTCCGAGGACCTAGCATAACTTAGTTTCTGTTTAACATTTCAATATACATCATAGGACGTTAATTTCCACCAAGTTTGTGATTCGAGGACCTGGCATAATTTAGTTTCTGTTTAACATTTCAATATACATCATAGGACGTTAATTTCCACCAAGTTTGCGATCCGAGGACCTGGCATAACTTAGTTTCTGTTTAACATTTCATATGCATCATAGGACGTTAATTTCCACCAAGTTTGCGATCCAAGGACCTGGCATAACTTAGTTTCTGTTTAACATTTCAGTATACATCATAGGACGTTAATTTCCACCAAGTTTGCGATCCGAGGACCTGGCATAACTTAGTTTCTGTTTAACATTTCAATATACATCATAGGACGTTAATTTCTACCAAGTTTGCGATCCGAGGACCTGGCATAACTTAGTTTCTGTTTAACATTTCAATATGCATCATAACTTAGTTTTTGTTTAACATTTCAATATACATCATAGGACGTTAATTTCCACCAAATTTGCGATCCGAGGACCTGGCATAACTTAGTTTCTGTTTAACATTTCAATATACATCATAGGACGTTAATTTCCACCAAGTTTGCGATCCGAGGACCTGGCATAACTTAGTTTCTATTTAACATTTCAATATGCATCATAGGACGTTAATTTCCACCAAGTTTGCGATCCGAGGACCTGGCATAACTTAGTTTCTATTTAACATTTCAATATGCATCATAGGACGTTAATTTCCACCAAGTTTGCAATCCGAGGACCTGGCATAACTTAGTTTCTGTTTAACATTTCAATATACATCATACGACGCAGGAGTACAAGATGTAAGGTTGACATAAATTAAAAGAAATATTTGAATTGAAAAACTTTTATTAATAATAATACCTCTTGAGATTATTTACATTTCAAGGATGAAGTACGGCTTTTTCATCTAAGTCTTCCAGATAATAGGCTCCTATTCCCGCTATAGAAATGATTCGATATGGCTCCTCCCAATTAGGTCCCAATTTTCCCCAATTTGGATTCTTGGTGGCCCCCAGAACTTTCCTCAGCACCAAATCTCCTACAGCTAGTGGCCTCATCTTCACATTACTATTATAGCCTTGCTTGAGTTTATGTTGGTAGTAAGCTAGTTGAACCATCACACTCTCCCTCCTCTCTTCAATCAGGTCCAAACTTTTCTCCAACATCGCATCATTACTATCCGAAGAGAATGTACTGGTCCTTAACGTTGGGAATCCAGTTTCCAGGGGAATGACGACCTTGGCCCCATAGGTCATGGAAAAGGGAGTTTCCCTCGTTGAACGTCGGGGTGTTGTCCGATATGTCCAGAGCACATGTGGCAATTCTTCCACCCACTTTCCTTTCACGTCATCCAGCCTCTTCTTAAGCCTATTGACTATCACTTTATTAACAGTTTCAGCCTGCCCATTGCCTTGTGGATAAGCCGGAGTGGAATATCTGTTTCTTATACCCAGTTCTGAACAATATTCCCTAAAGGCATTGCTATCAAATTGAAGTCCATTATCTGAGACAAGAGTGCGGGGAATTCCAAATCGCGTAACAATGTTTCTCCAAACAAACCTCTTCACATCTACGTCTCTGATGTTCGCCAAGGGCTTAGCTTCAACCCATTTAGTGAAGTAGTTTGTGTCGACCAGCAGGTACTTCTTGTTTCCTATGGCTTTAGGAAAAGGGTCGACAATGTCCAGCCCCCACTAGGCAAAAGGCCAAGGGCTAGAGAGAGGGTTAAGAACTCCTCCCGGTTGGTGGATATTTGGAGCATATCTTTGACACTGATCGCACTTCCTAACGTACTCTTGCGCTTCATTTCGCATATTTGGTCACCAATATCCTTGTGTGATGGCTCAATATGATAGAGACCTTCCTCCAGTATGGCTTCCACAAATGCCTTCATGCGATTCCTCCAGTATTGACTCTGCTATCTGAGGAGGCACACAGAGCAGGTATGGCCCAGAGAAGGACCGTTTGTATAACTTTTTATCCTCAGATAACCAGTACCGAGGAGCTTTCCTTCGTATTTTCTCAGCTTCCACCTTGTCTTCGAGTAATATGTCACTTTCAAGAAATTTTAATATGGGATCCATCCAACTTGACGACGGACTGGTTTGATTGATTTGGCAAACCTCCTTTTCTGGTGAGGTGGGGATACACAAGTCTTCGACGATAATTACCCGAGGAAAATTTCGTACTGAGGAGGTGGCAAGGGTTGCCAAGGAATCAGCATGGGTATTTTCACCTCGAGGAATATGCAATAAGTCGAAAGATTCAAACTTCGTTCGTAGACGCCTAACCTGGTCCAAATACCCTTGCATCCTTGGGTCTCGAGCCTCCAACTCTCCTCTCACCTGGCCGACCACCAATCTCGAGTCTGAGAATAACTTCACAGCCTTTCCACCCATTTTACGGACCATACTCATTCCCATTATCAAAGCTTCGTATTCTGACTCGTTGTTAGTAGCCGAGAACCCTAATCTTAACGACTTCTCGATGATGACCTCCTCGGGGGATATCAACACCAATCCCAATCCTGCTCCCCGTTGGTTTGCGGCCCCATCCACATACACCCTCCAAAAGGACTCACCTTGTGTGGATATTAGGCCAACCTATTTTTCATCCATGTGACCATGGTTCATATTAACTTCTTCTAGGCATTCGGCGAACTCAGCCACCAGATCGGCAAGGACTTGACCTTTCACAGAGGTGCGAGGCATGTATTTGATATCGAAAGCACCCAGAATCGTGCCCCACTTGGCAATTCTTCCGGTGTAGTCAGCACTTCTAAGTATGGACTTAAGAGGCAGTTGAGTCAAGATAACCACGG
Organism: Quercus lobata; assembly: GCF_001633185.2. Lineage (NCBI taxonomy): Eukaryota > Viridiplantae > Streptophyta > Magnoliopsida > Fagales > Fagaceae > Quercus > Quercus lobata. Next base: position 87,231,098 of record NC_044905.1, read on the forward strand.
TATGGGCTTGAAAGTAGTGCGGGAGTTTGCGTGTTGCATGGACCACCACCAATATGGCCTTTTCCAATGACAAGTATCTCACCTCGGCCTCATGGAGGGACTTACTCACATAATAAACTGGCCTTTGGACGCCATTGTCTTCTCGTATCAAGACGAAACTAACTACATGAGGGGCTACCGCCAAATAAGCAAACAACACCTCATCCACCTCAGGACTAGACATGATAGGTGGCCTGGACAGGTATTCTTTCAACTGTTGGAATGCTTCAGCACACTCCGTCATCCATTCAAATCCCTGCCACTTATGCAATAGGCGGAAAAAAGGACGACACCTCTCAGCTGACCTGGAGATGAACCGATTCAACGCAGCAGTCATCCCAGTCAGTTTCTGCACTTCTTTTGGATTTCGAGGTGCTTGCAAATTGTTGATGGCCCTAATCTGGCCTGGGTTCACCTCAATTCCTCTATGGGTCACCATGTACCCTAAGAACTTTCCAGAACCTACACCAAAGGAGCACTTTCAAGCGCAACTTATGTTTTCTCAGTATCCCGAAGATACTCGTGAGGTCCTCCACGTGTTCGGACACCACTTTACTTTTCACAACCATATCATCGATATAAACTTCAATACTTCTACCCAGTTGCGGTTCAAACATTTTTGTCATCATGCGTTGGTAGGTAGATCCAGCGTTTTTCAAGCCAAAGGGCATCACCTTGTAATGCTAGTTCCCAATCGGGGTCACAAAAGCAGTCTTTTCCTGATCGTCGGCGGCCAGCGGTATTTGGTGATACCCTTGGAAGGCATCCAAGAAACTCATCCTAGGGTGACCCATGGTCGCATCCACTAACTGGTCGAACTTCGGCATAGGAAAGGGATCCTTGGGGCAGGCCCTATTAAGATCAGTGAAGTCCATGCACACCCGCCACTTTCCAGTCTTCTTTTTTACTACCACCGTATTGACCAACCATTGAGGATAAAAAACTTCCTTAATAGCCCCAGCTTGTTTGAGCTTGGCAACTTCGCTTCTAACCACCTCGGCGTGTTCCTTTGATGGTCGCCGAGGAGGTTGCCTCCTGAGCGTAACGGTGGGATTCACGTTGAGTCGATGACAAATGAAATTCGGGTCCACCGTTGGGGCTTCATATGGGTTCCATGCGAAAACGTCCACATTGGCTCGGAGGAATTCCAGCAACCTCGCCTTCTCTTGTAAAGGCAATTTAGCCCTAACCTGGAAGAATTTTTCTGGATCATCAGCAACAACTACCTTCTCCAGATCTTCACACTCTACCCCATTGGCTGGCACGTCTAAACCTAATACTGGGGACTTTAATTGCTATAACTCATTGTCGGCCGTAGCCGAGGTTTCTGCTTCTGGCCGATGCTGTATAGCCGCTACTAGGCATTGCTGAGCAGCTGCCTGATTCCCTACTATTTCCAACACTTGGTCTCCGGATGGGTACTTCACCTTCTGAAGTAGAGTAGACGAGACCGCTTTAAGGGTGTGAAGCTAAGGTCTGCCCATAATAGCCGTGTATGGAGAAAAAACATCTACGACAATAAAGTCCATCTCCACAACATCTGTACCTGACTGCACGGGCAGCCTGATTAGTCCTTTGGGAGTGACCAACCTTCCCTCAAAACTTACTAGAGGAGAGTTATAGGTTGTTAAGTCCTCTGGCTTCAAACCTAGCCCCTTGTACAAGTCTGGATACATCACATCCACAGCGCTACCCTGATCAACCATCACTCTTCTGACATCATACCCGTCAATTCTCAACATTACCACTAAAGCATCCTCATGGGGCTGTATGGTCCCAACCATATCCTCCTCTGAAAAGCCTAGAATCAGGGGGACACGCACCTTGGCCCTCTTCACTGCTTGGGAATGATCCTCGGCCGGGGATCGGGACACTGACAATACTCTGGAGGGGCAAGATCCAGTCCTTCCCGGGGCCGCAAAAATAACATTAATTGTACCCAGAGGGAGTCTTGATGAAGCATCCCCACGCACCTCTGAACTTGCTTGGCTCGCCCTTCCACTGGAGTGATGCAAGAGTTGTTTCAATTTCCCTTCATTGATCAATTGCTCCAAGTGATCCCACAAATTCTTGCAATTATTTGTCGTGTGCCCATGATCCTGATGATAGTGGCAGTATAAGTTCGGGTTGCGTTTCGTAGGCTCTCCCGCCATCTTGTTCGGCCATTTGAAGAATGGCTCGTTCTTTATCTTCTCTAAAACCTGCTGCACTGGCTCTTGAAATATTACATTAACCACCTGGGCGTCCGCCGAACCCGACTGCCCAACAAAATCCCTCCATGGTCGGCTGTTATTATAACGATCCGACTTGAAATCCTTCCTCTCCTGAGGGGATCACCTTGGCCTTTCCTTTTCCCTGAAGTTGATCTTCCTCTACCCTTCTGTACTTATCTATTCTGTCTATCAGTTGGCGCACACTGGTGACAGGTTTACCCGTCAGGGATTTTCTCAAATCGTGATCAGCTGGGAGACCAGCTTTGAAAGTGGTTACAGCGACATCATCGTTCTTTCCCTCTATTTCATTAAACATTTCCCAGTACCTATCCGAGTAATTCTTGAGAGTCTCGCCCTCTTGCATAGACAGAGTCAGTAAAGATCCCAAAGGCCGAGGAGTCCTGCTGCATGTAATAAAGCGAGCACCAAAAGCCCGAGTCAGTGTTTTGAAAGATCCAACAGAATTAGACCTTAAGCCGTTGAACCACCTCATCGCCGTCGGACCCAAACTCGATGGAAAAACTTTGCACATCAAAGCCTCATCCTTGAAGTAAATAGCCATCTTCTGGCTGTAATAGCTTACATGTTCCACCGGATCTGAATGGCCATCATACAAAGAGAACGTAGGCTGATGGAATCGCTGAGGATGAATCGCATCGTCTATGTTTCTCGTAAAGGGCGATTTGGAAATTTGACTCAAGGCCTTGTTCATGGCATCGTTTCCCAAACCCCTGCTAGGTGGACTTCTACGCTTACGTCGATGGCGGTGCTCCTCTTCATAGGAGAAAGTTTCGCTTGGCAGAGTTCTCGATCTCCGCCTATAACTAGCTCCGTCCGACTCCTCAGATAATGGTTCGGAGCAAGGTGGGGAGCGCTCCCGCCGTGCATGGCGCAACTCTCTCTTCAAATCTGCAATCTCACATTGCAGATTCTCATCATGCTTCGTGTGGGAGACGTGACTCTTCCCACGAAAGTGACTTCTGGTGGTATGAGTTGTACGTACACTCCCCTCATGGCCTTCCCTCCATTCGGGACTCCTTCGAGGATCACCATGCTAGGAGCCCCTTGACTCTGTCTGGTGTAAGTTGGCATCCTCTTGATGCGGTCCCACCTTGTGGTGATGTGGACCCACTTCCTCCATCAGAAACGTTGCACAGGAAGTCCTTTAAGTTAACACAAGCTCTCCCCACAGACGGCGCTAATTGTAAGGACACAATTAGTAACGACCCAAAGCGATACTGGGTTCGCACGTAAAAAGGCCCAAACAATATAATTTGTAGAGCGTGGGAGTTAAGAACTAGGTTAACTTTTCTGTAATGAAAAGATTCACCCTCACGTGTCTCGAAGGCCCAGAGCTGGCTCAACGATCGTTTTGTTTTGGTAATCGATACAGTTCTTTTTCTTTTTACGTTCTTCTTCTTCAGTCTATGTTTTCTTTCTTTCTTTTTTGTTCCGATCCCCTTTTGCATGTTCTTCTTTCAGTTTATATACCACCCTTTGTGTTCCATCCTCACCACACATGTGTAGGTTGGGTTCGGAGGATTTCTTTTTGTCCCATCTAGCACCTCCTGGAACTTCCTATAGGCAGCTGTAAGGCTGCCTCCTTACTGTTCAGGTATCACCTTCACATTAATGCGGCCAGAGAACTGGTTGAGAGGTAATTAATGAGGAGGCAGCTGTAGTTATAGATATTTGTTTTGTCTTTTCTCTTTTACCCTTGGTCTGTTATCCTATCTTCAGTGGTGACATAATTCTGAGATCCGGTTGCAATAAGACCACATCTTGATCGTCCTCGGACGTATACTGCCGAGGAGTATGGCGTCCTCGGACGAATACAGAACTCTACCTTCATGATATTGACTACCACCCCCCTTCGATAATTGCCTTGTGACTTGACTTGGCCTCCTCGGATGGATATGCATCCTCGGATGGGCCACAGGCCCAACGATCCTGACCTTAATGGGCCTGTTGATTGACAGGCCCCCACACAATCTAAAATAAATTTTATTTTATACCAAGTTTAATTTCCTCAATTGCTCTCCGTGTAAATAGTTTACAATCAAATCAAATTAAAAGAATAATTTAAATATATAGAGTTTGAAGATGTAATTTGATTCCGTAAAATACTTTGAGAAAATAAATAAATAAAAAAGTGTGAAGAATATAGCAATATACGTAGAAAGTTGTATACATGTCTCATAGTTTTGAATGCTTTTAAAAATTATGTAGAATTCAACTTTTTCTTCCTCTACTCTTCTAAGTTGTTAAAATTTGATCAAAGGGATACTACAAATTTTATGAAGGGTCCATTTGGTGAGAGATCAAAAGGGCATTTTTAAAACTCAAAACTCTATTTTGCAACTACAACTTCTCATAACTTTTTTACAAGCGGCCATTTTAAACTCAAAATATAGTTTTCCAATAGCTTATACAAACACACCCTAAATAGCTTTTAGAAATTGATGTGTCACCAATCACAAAAAGTAATTCAAACACTTATTTATTATTTTGAAGTGTCATCAATTACATTGATTGACACATCAATTTCTAAGTTTTTCATAATGAAATTTGTAGTAATTTTAGTATTTTCCTTTTTTAATTATTATCTTATGGGATCTACTATTCAATTGAGACACAGAAAAACATAATTTTAATTCTATTTTGTTTGATGATGTGGCAATTTTGGAATTCATGCATTAGGGTTCCAAGATGACTTAAATAGTATTTTTCAGAGCCGTCATCATAAGAGGTCTATGAGAACTCCTTTGTAACATCATGGAGACATATTTTCAGATTTAGAGCACTTTATACAAAAAGAATTTGTTGCAACGTTATGCACCAAGTCGAGTTTCTAGAGCTGCAAAATTCATATTGTTCCTGTCAAGATTGTTGCACCCTCTACCTTCAACAATCAAAGTGTGATTGTGTGAAGTTAGTCATAGATTGGGTATCCATTCATTGAAGAGATACTTGGAAGAGTAGTCCAACCAGGTTGGAGTTGTGCTTAGATAGCTTAGTAGGTTCTACTATAGATAGGTACTTTAGGATCAAGTAGATTCCTTATATTTGTAATCTCAATCTTTTATAGTAAATTTTTTAAGTTGGTGGTTGGCTTTAAACCACTTGTTGGGGTTTTTCTAGTTAGAGGTTTTCTCATCACCTATGTTCAAATTTATTTTTTGCTACACTTAGAATTGACGAGTGATTGTGCTTGTCACACAATTAATTAGACCATTGCATAATTAACCTAATTAATTAAACTGGATGATTGATTAATTGAAATAGGGTCAATTTAAACCCAAAACAAGACTTGCTCATAAGGGAGTGAAATATCTGATAAGCAAATTTTTTTTTTTTTTAAGTGAGATTTAGTGGGACTTATTAGTCATCTTTTTTCTTTGTTTGTTTAGGAAAATGCAAAAATGATGGTCACATTTTATCTTTGGAGAGTTTCCAATTTGTGTCACGGTAAAATACTTTCTTTATAACATAATTAAGGATTGATTTGTGGAGCTTAAGGCAATTGCCCCTCCTAGGTTGACTCCAAATTTTTCTGTCCCACTTTTCCTACTCCAAAAATAAAAACTTGACCTGTGTAACCCAATGAATTAAATTCTAATTGTATTCCTTTAATATTTCAGTTACTGAAAATAAATAAATAACTCAACACACCCCATCACCACTGCCAACCTTCAGCACCACTAATCCATAACCTACCTTTGCTAGCATCGTTGACGCTTCCATTCACAGCCAACCATTGCCTCTGATGAGCCCTTCTCTCTTCTACTTCATCCCTCTTAGCACACCCCAATCACCACCACCAACTTTCACCACCACCACCACCTACCTTCGCCGACGCCATCGATGCTTTCATTCATGGCCAACCACTGCCTCCAATAAACCCTTCTCTCTTCCACTTCATCCCTCTCAAACCCACCCACCACCACCACTATACTACCCCTCCCACCCACCCACCTCCAACCTTCATTGGTGCCACTAACAAGAGGCTACTAAAGCCATCAACACAGTCATGGCCAACCACCCTTCTCAATGAATTCATATCTCTTCTACCCACCACCATTTGCAACCAAAGAACAAATAACCAAATCAAAATTTTGGTTAAAACAACAATCCCATCAATTTAAAGAAAAACCATAACACCCTTTTGAAAATAAATGAGAATATTGCAAGTTGATCTAAATAGTCACAAAAAATCCTTAATAACCCTTCAATATAAAGATAATAATGGTGGTGGGTGGGTTTGAGAGGCATGAAATGGAAGAGAGATGGGTTTGTCAAAGGCGGTGGTTGGCCGTGAATGGCAACATTGATGGCATCGGCGGCCTCTTGCTGGTGGCCCTGGTGAAGGTAGGTGGTGGACCAGTGGTGGTGAAGCTTGGTGTAGGACCAGTGGTGGTGATGGACTGATGGAGTGTGCTGGGTTTTATTTATTTATTTTGGGTAACCAAAATATTAAAAGAATAAAATTAGAATTTAATTAATTTTTTTTAGATAGTTAGAATGTATTGTTAATCTTGCAGCTTGAACGTTCAAGCTACAAAGTTAACCCTTTTTCTCCTAGACCTTCAAATACTTTGTGCATGGGGAGGTGTCAATTAAATTACAAGGCTCTTGGCAAAGTTTAATTAATTAGCTTACACATGGCAAGTTTTAATTTGTGGAGTATAGAGTGGAGCAGGAAAAGTGGGACAGAAGATTTGAGCTCCCTTGGATTCACCATCGACTTCAGTAGTTTCTCCCCCCCCCCCCCACAAAAACCTAACATTAGGGCCCATTTGTTACCATTGTTTAATCAACAGTTTTCAGTGTTTAAATAATATTACACGTATTCTCACATATTTTTTCATTTACACGTATTTCCAAAAAATACAAATAACATTACTAGAACAACATTACCAAACAGGCAATGTTTGTGAAAGCTAGACATTGTCTATAAATAGTGACATCCATTTTAGTATATTGATTTTGTTAGTGAATTTCCTAAAGGCGTTTGTGAGTAAACTATTTTAGGAAAGTTTTTATGGAAAAGGAAAATAAGCAAATGACTTTTTAACATATTTTTCTATTTCCTATAAAAGTGATACCAAAACTTTTCTAAAATGACTCATTAACAAATGCTCTAAAGGCACTCATTAATTGGACCCATAATATATTCCTTAGAAATGCACATGCATAAAAACATTTTAATTTATACATGATGTAACTTTTTTACAAAAATATTTATTTTTAAAATTTGCTCTTTTTTTGCTCATATATGTAATATTATCCACCCTTTAAATTAATGTATACAAATAAATAATTTTTCCAAGAAATTCAAAGTGAAATTAAAAGATAATTGTCTTCACTTTTTAAAATTTATTTAAAGAGTATCTATTTTTAAATAGGAAAATGCTAAAAGCATTACAAGTTTTACTATATTAAGCTTACAAATTAATGTGACAATAAATGTGATTGGTGGCCTTCAACAACCTCATAATTGAATATTTGAATTGTCTCTTTATGATTGGTGACAATAAATGTGATTGGTGAGCTTCATCAACCTCATAATTAAATATTTGAATTGTCTCTTTATGATTAATGACACATTAATTTGTAAGTTTTATGTAGTAAAACATGTAGTACCTATAGCACTACTCTTTTAAATAATCACACCTATATACGCAAAAATGGGATATGACTCATCAATATTACACTACTCAACAACATTTCATATGATTAATAATTACTAAATCCACGGTTGAATTATGTGATTTCATCCACAATTGAACTATGTGATTTTGATGTGTTCACGGTAATCTAGATGGTCAAATTTAAAAACTGTCTAGTTCATAAACTATTGGGGATTTATATATATAACAAAAATCCTATAATGAAAAATTAAGGCCCGTACTTTTAAATATATTATTTCAAACTCCACACTTTCATTATTACACCAAACACTTAAAGAATATGCTTGTAGACATCTCATTTTGTACCCGGTTAATAAGTTTTAGTTCCCAGTCCCAATGATGAGATTGATATATCTACAAAAGGTAATTGAAGATATTTTGATAATTTGGAAGTAATCACAACTTAAAAGTGCTCAAATTTTTTTGAAAACGATGTTGAAAAATGACATTTTCTCACTATTTTTACCATAACTTTTGATTCACAAAGACTTTTTGAGTTAGGTTTGCTTTATTAGAAAGTAGACATCCTGTGCTTAGATTTGAACATAAATTTTGCATGATTTGAATTTATATTGAGTGAGTTATGGCTGTTTGAAGTTGGGCTAATTGTGCAGTCAAATTTAGGGTTTTTGTGAAGCATGCGTACACATGGGTTAAGCATGCGTATGCATGCCTCGAACCTGCATATACAGGCTTGTTTTCAGCAGCTCAAAAATTCAGTTTTGGCCCCCCAAGACCTCAATCTTTGATGGTGGACTGCCCTCAAATCCTTAGGAACGTCCAAAACCCTCTAAATGACTTCGAAAACCCTAGTTTAAGGATATAAATACAATCTTATGCCTCTAAACTCAAACCCTAGCTAGAGAGAGACTATTTTTCACTAAAACTCATCCAAGAACACTCTTCACTCTTAATCTTCTGTGCACACAACTACTATATATATTTTTCAGTTATTCAAAACCTATCTCTAGTGGTCTTAAGGCAGAAACTTGTTTTCAATCCCAAAATCAAAACTTTTTTCAAAAGCTTTTCAAGAGTCTTTTTTTATTATTTTTGAGTTGTGACTAACAATGAATTATTGATATGTTTGATTCCCCTTGATTATCATTTGATCTTGTTGTGTAAACACTAATGGGCCAATTAAATATCTACAAAGTTGTGATCCATAAGCAAGGTGAGTCTCTTTCCATGGTTCCTCCTTAATTTGGATTTTTATAACTTGTGTTCTTATTATTCTTAATTTGATTTATATGTTATGCATGCTTAGAAGTTATTTTTTGATTTGTTTAGTCTTAATCATTTGTGTTTAATTTTGTCCCTAGTATGCTTAGGGTTCTTCCTTATTTCATCTGTTATGCTTTTTTTTAATCATCTGTTTAGGTCCTATTGAGTCTAGTTTTCACACGTTTAGCTTTAAGGTCAATAGAATATCGTGCTTTATATGTTTGAATTGTTAGATTAATGATTAGGGTTTACATGTTTTGATGAACAACATGAACATGCATTGATGTATAAGTGCTGTGATGCAATAAGGTAAATCGTGCATATGAATATGATGAACATGCATTTGAATGATGAGCATGATATGGTTGATGAACATGATGAATGCTATGATGCTATTCTCGAATGATTGAATATGTTCGATTAAGTGCCATAATCGTATGCTACTGCCTTGTTGATGTTGCTGCCTTATGGATGCTATTGTGATGTGTTGGTTGTTGCCCTTGGATATATATGTGCTAGATGAATGATAGGACTTTATGCGATTTAATTGAGATGCCATGTTGTGTGTTGATGCATGTTAGGGTAGGTTGTGTGCCTAACACCTTCCCATCCTCATACCTAAACTCCAGACTCGTGCTCTGGTAAGATCAGTCCTTCACATAAGGGTGCTATACATATGGTTCCTAGACCTAATCTAGGTGATGACTCCATTTTCACCATCAACCCGATCCACTCCAAGCTGAGGTGATCTTCCCACGAGAAAACCACTCGTCGCGAGCGTTTGCACCCATAATGCTTTATTTGTTTTGAGGTAAAATATTTACAGGAAAATATTTTCCCATTTCTAAGTGTTTGTTTATAGGTAAAATGTGGTCAAACTTGTAAAATATTTTCTATTGAACGTAAAATCCATTATAAAATGTTTTACATTTGAAAATTTGGTAAATTTTTTTACAAAAACACACAATGGTTTCCCTTAACCCATTTGGTGGCTAGGTCATTAGCCTGGTGGGCTGGGTAGACGGTGCAGGCGTTCTGGTGGTTGGGGCTGCCATTCCGATAACCAGTACCAACGGTCTGGTGGCCAGAGCTATTGCTCCTATGATGTGTGCTAAGGTCAGCTATCGCCCTAGCGACCGATGTCGGAGGTCTGATAACCAAAGCCGTCATTCCGACTATCGATGCTTGTGTTGAAGCCACTGTTCTCACCTTCCAATTATCGAACCTGTAGCACTAGTGACTTCGCTAGCTAAGCCATTGGTTTTGATGATTTGCTTGAAAATTTTTACTTGTCATATTAAACACCTGAAAATGTTTTACATGTAAAGTTTTTTACCTGTAAAATATTTTAGGTTTGAAAATATTTTACTTTAAAACAAAGGGAGCATTAAAATCATACATGAGGTTTTGTTTAACACAATAATTAAAGTATGGGATTTGAAGTAACACATTTAAAAGGTATTGGGTTTAAGTTATTAAGATGGATTCAAACCCTCATTCTTAGGAGATCATGTAGTTCCACTGTGGTACAAGGTTATTGGCAATTAAAATTAATTAAAAGTTTCACAAAATTAAAATTCTATTGTCTTTTAAAACCTAATATATAAGTGTGGGGGCCAGCCAATCAACAGGCCCATTAAGGTCAGGATCGTTGGGCTTGCGGCCCATCCGAGGATGCACATCCGTCCGAGGAGGCCAAGTCAGGTCATAAGGTTAATTACCGAGGGAGGGTGATGGTCAATATCACGAAAGTAGAGTTCCGTGTTCGTCCGATGACGCCATACTCCTTGGCAATATGAGTCCGAGGACGATCAAGATGCGGTCTTATTACAACCGGACCTCGGAATTACGTCACCACTAAAGATGGGATAACAGACCAAGGGTAAGAAAGAAAAGGCAAACAAATATCTATAATTACAGCTGCCTCCGCATTAATTATCTCTCAACCAACTCTCTGGCCGCATTAATGTGGAGGTGATACCTGAACAGTAAGGAGGCAGCCTTACAGCTGCCCATAGGAAGTTCCAGGAGGTGCTAGATGGGACAGAAAGAAATCCCCCGAACCCAACCTACACGTGTGTGGTGAGGATGGAACACAGAGGGTGGCATATAAACTGAAAGAAGAACATGCAAAAGGGGGGATCGGAACAAAAAATAAAAGAAAGAAAAGCATAGACTGAAGAAGGAGAACGCAAAAAAGCAAAATAACTGTATCGATTACCAAAACAAAACGATCGTGGTACTAGCTCTGAGCCTTCAATATACATGAGGGTGAACCTTTTCATTCGAAAAAAGTTAATCTAGTTCTTAAACACCCACGCTCTACAAATTATATTGTTTGGGCCTATTTACGTACGAACCCAGTATCGTTTTGAGTAATTACAAATCGAGTCCTTACAATTGGCACCGTCTGTGGGAAGAGCTTGTGTTAACTTAAAGGACTTCTAGTGCAACGTTTCTGATGGAGGAAGTGGGTCCACATCACCCCGTGGCGGGACCGCATCAGGAAGATGTCAATCTGCACCAGGCAGAGTCAAGGGGCTCCCAACATGGTGATCCTCGAAGGAGTCCCGAACAGAGAGAAGGCCATGAAGGGAGTGTACGTACAACTCATACCACCAGAAGCCACTCTCGAGGGAAGAGTCACGTCTCCCATGCGAAGCATGATGGGAATCTGCAACGTGAGATTGCAGATTTGAAGAGAGAGTTGCGCCATGCACAGCGGGAACGCTCCCCACCTTGCTCCGAACCATCATCTGAGGAGTCGGATGGAGCTAGTTATAGGCGGAGATCGAGAACTCCGCCAAGCGAGACTTTCTCCTATGAAGAGGAGCACCACCATCGACGTAAGCGTAGAAGTCCACCTAGCAGGGGCTTTGGAAACGATGCCATGAACAAAGCCTTGAGTCAAATTTCCAAGTCACCCTTTACGAGAAACATAAACGATGCGATTCATCCTCGACGATTCCATCAACCTACGTTCTCTCTATATGATGGCCATTCAGATCCGGTGGAACATGTAAGCTATTTCAGCCAGAAGATGGCTATCTATTCCAGAGACGAGGTTTTGATGTGCAAAGTTTTTCCATCGAGCTTAGGTCCGACAGCGATGAGGTGGTTCAATGGCTTAAGGGCCAATTCTATTGGATCTTTCAAAACACTGACTCGGGCTTTTGGTGCTCGCTTTATTACATGCAGCAAGACTCCTCGGCCTTGGGATCTTTACTGACTCTGTCTATGCGAGAGGGCGAGACTCTCAAGAACTACTCAGATAGGTACTGGGAAATGTTTAATGAAATAGAGGGAAAGAACGATGCCGTCGCTATAACCACTTTCAAAGCTGGCCTCCCAGCTGATCACGATTTGAGGAAATCCCTGACGGGTAAACCTGTCACCAGTGTGCGCCAACTGATGGACAGAATAGATAAGTACAGAAGGGTAGAGGAAGATCAACTTCAGGGAAAAGGAAAGGCCAAGGCGATCCCTCAGGAGAGGAGGGATTTCAAGTCGGATCGTTACAATAGCACCCGACCCCAGAGGGATTTTGTTGGGCAGTCGGGTTCGACGGACGCCCAGGTGGTTAATGCAATATTTCGAGAGCCAGTGCAACAGGTTTTGGAGAAGATAAAGAACGAGTCATTCTTGAACAAGATGGCGGGAGAGCCTAGGAAACGCAACCCGAACTTATACTGCCACTATCATCAGGATCATGGGCACACGACGGATAATTGCAGGAATTTATGGGATCACTTGGAACAATTGGTCTATGAAGGGAAATTAAAACAACTCTTGCATCGCTCCAGTGGAAGGGCGAGCCAAGCAAGTTTAGAGGTGCGTGGGGACGCTTCATTAAGACTCCCTCTGGGTACGATTAACGTTATCTTTACTGCCCCGGGAAGGACTGGATCTTGCCCCTCTAGAGTATTGTCGGTGTCCCGATCCCCAGCCGAGGATCATTCCCAAGCATTGAAGAGAGCCAAGATGCGTGTCCCCCTGATTCTAGTCTTTTCAGATGAGGATATGGTTGGGACCATACAGCCCCATAAGGATGCTTTGGTGGTAACGTTGAGAATTGGCGGGTACGATGTCAGAAGAGTGATGGTTGATTAGGGTAGCGCTGTAGATGTGATGTATCCAGACTTGTACAAGGGGCTAGGTTTAAAGCCAGAGGACTTAACAACCTATAACTCTCCTCTAGTAAGTTTTGAGGGAAGGTTGGTCACTCCCAAAGGACTGATCAGGCTACCCGTGCAATCAGGTACGGATGTGGTGGAGGTGGACTTTATTGTCGTAGATGTTTTTTCTCCGTACACGACTATTATGGGCAGACCTTGGCTTCACACCCTTAAAGCGGTCTCGTCTACTCATCATCAGAAGGTGGAGTACCCATCCGGAGACCAAGTGTTGGAAATAGTAGGGAATCAGGCGGCTGCTCAGCAATGCCTAGTAGCGACTATACAACATCGGCCAAAAGCAGAAACCTCGGCTACGACCGATAATGAGTTATAGCAGTTAAAGTCTCCAGTATCAGGCTTGGATGTACCAGCCAATGGGGTAGAGTGTGAAGATCTGGAGAAGGTAGTTGTTGCTGGCGATTCGGAAAAATTCTTCCAGGTTGGGGCCAAATTGCCTTTGCCATAGAAGGCGAGGTTGCTGGAATTCCTTCGAGCCAATGTGGATGTTTTTGCATGGAACCCGTATAAAGGCCTAGGGGTGGACCCGAATTTCATTTGTCATCGACTCAATGTGAATCCCGCCGTTATGCCCAGGAGGCAACCTCCTCGGCGACCATCGAAGGAACACGCTGAGGTGGTCAGATGTGAAGTTGCCAAGCTCAAACAGGTTGGGGCTATCAAGAAAGTTTTCTATCCTCAATGGTTGGCCAATATGGTGGTAGTAAAAAAGAAGACGGGAAAATGGCGGGTGTGCGTCGACTTCACGTATCTCAATAAGGCTTGCCCCAAGGATCCATTTCCCATGCCGAAGATCGACCAGTTGGTGGATGCGACCATGAGACACCCTAGGATGAGTTTCTTGGATGCCTTCCAGGGGTATCACCAAATACCGCTGGCCACCGACGATCAGGAAAAGACTGCTTTTGTGACCCCGATTGGGAATTACCATTACAAGGTGATGCCCTTCGGCTTGAAAAACACTGGATCTACCTACCAACGCATGATGACAAAGATGTTTGAGCTGCAACTGGGTAGAAATATTGAAGTTTACATCGATGATATGGTTGTGAAAAGTAAAGTGGCGTCCGAACATGTGGAAGACCTCACGAGTATCTTCGGGATACTGAGAAAACATAAGTTACGCTTGAATGCTTCAAAGTGCTCATTTGGTGTCGGTTCCGGGAAGTTCTTTGGGTACATAGTGACCCATAGAGGAATTGAGGTGAACCCAGACCAGATTAAGGCCATTAACGATTTGCAAGCACCTCGGAATCCAAAAGAAGTGCAGAAACTAACTAGGATGACTGCTGCGTTGAATCGATTCATCTCCAGGTCGGCTGAGAGGTGTCGTCCTTTTTTCCGCCTATTACATAAGTGACAAGGATTTGAATGGACCGAGGAGTATGCGGTAGCGTTCCGGCAGTTGAAAGAATACCTGTCCAGGCCACCTATTATATCTAGCCCTGAGGTGGATGAGGTGTTGTTTGCTTATCTGGCGGTTGCCCCTCATGCAGTTAGTTTCGTCTTGATACGAGAAGACAATAGCGTCCAAAGGCCAGTTTATTATGTAAGTAAATCCCTCCATGAGGCCGCGGTGAGGTATTTGTCATTAGAAAAAGCCATATTAGCGGTGGTCCATGCAACACGCAAACTTCCGCACTACTTTCAGGCCCATACCGTGGTTATCTTGACCCAACTGCCTCTTAAGTCCATACTCCGAAGTGCTGACTACACCGGAAGAATTGCTAAGTGGGGCACGATTCTGGGTGCTTTCGATATTAAATACATGCCTCGCACCTCTGTGAAAGGTCAAGTCCTTACCGATCTGGTGGCTGAGCTCGCCGAATGCCTAGAAGAAGTTAATGTGAATCAAGTTCACATGGATGAAAAATCGGTTGGCCTAATATCCGCACATAGGGGGTCATTTTGGAGGGTGTACATGGATGAGGCCGCAAACCAACGGGGAGCAGGATTGAGATTGGTGTTGATATCCCCCGAGGACGTTATCATCGAGAAGTCGTTAAGATTGGGGTTCTCGGCTACTAACAACGAATCAGAATACGAAGCTTTGATAATGAGAATAAGTATGGTCCGAAAAATGGGTGGAAAGGTAGTGAAATTATTCTCAAACTCCAGATTGGTAGTCGGCCAGGTGAGAGGGGAGTTGGAGGCCCGGGACCCAAGGATGCAAGGGTATCTCGACCGAGTTAAGCGTCTGCAGGTGAGGTTTGAGTTTTTCGACTTACTGCATATTCCACGAGGTGAAAATACACACGCTGATTCCTTGGCAACCCTCGCCACCTCCTCAGTGCGGAATTTTCCTCGGGTGATTATCGTTGAAGACCTATGTACCCCCACCTCACCAGAAAAGGAGGTTTGCCAAATCAATCAAGCTAGTCTGTCGCCAAACTGGATGGATCCCATATTAAAATTTCTTGAAAGTGACATATTGCCCGAAGATAAGGTGGAGATTGAGAAAATACGAAGGAACGCTCCTCGATACTGGTTATCTGCAGATAAAAAGTTATACAAATGGTCCTTCTCGGGGCCATACCTGCTCTATGTGTCTCCTAAGACAGCAGAGTCAATCCTGGAAGAATTACATGAGGGCATTTGTGGAAGCCATACAGGAGGAAGGTCTCTATCATGTCGAGCCATCACACAAGGATATTGGTGGCCAAAAATGCGGAAGGAAGCGCAGGAATACGTTAGGAAATGCGATCAGTGTCAAAGGTATGCTCCAAATATCCATCAACCGGGAGGAGTTCTTAATCCTCTCTCTAGCCCTTGGCCCTTTGCCTAATGTGGGCTGGACATTGTCGGCCCTTTTCCCAAAGCCATAGGAAACAAGAAGTACCTGCTGGTCGGCACAGACTACTTCACTAAATGGGTCGAAGATGAGCCCTTGGCGAACATCAGAGACGTAGATGTGAAGAAGTTTATTTGGAGGAACATTGTTACGCGATTTGGAGTTACCCGTACTTTTGTCTCAGATAATGGACTCTAATTTGATAGCAATGCCTTTAGGGATATTGTTCAAAACTGGGTATAAGAAACAGATATTCCACTCTGACTTATTCACAAGGCAATGGGTAGGCTGAAGCTGTTAACAAAGTAATAATCAATGGGCTTAAGAAGAGACTGGATGACACGAAAGGAAAGTGGGTGGAAGAGCTGCCACATGTGCTTTGGACGTATCGGACAATACCTCGACGTTCAACAGGGGAAACTCCCTTTTCCATGACCTATGGGGTCGAGGCCGTTATTCCCCTGGAAACTGGATTCCCAACGTTAAGGACCAGTACATTCTCTTCGGATACTAATGATGCGATGTTGGAGAAAAGTTTGGACCTGATTGAAGAACGGAGGGAGAGCGCGATGGTTCAACTAGCTTACTACCAACATAAACTCAAGCAGGGCTATGATAGTAATGTGAAGATGAGGCCATTGGCTGTAGGAGATTTGGTGCTGAGGAAAGTTCTGGGGGCTACCAAGAATCCAAATTGGGGAAAATTGGGACCTAATTGGGAGAGGCTGTATCGAATCACTTCTGTAGCGGGAATAGGAGCCTATTATCTGGAAGACCTAGATGAAAAAGCCGTACTTCATCCTTGGAATGTAAATAATCTTAAGAGGTATTATTATTAATAAAAGTATTTCAATTCAAATACTTCTTTTAATTTACGTCAACCATACATCTTGTACTCCTGCGTCGTATGATGTATATTGAAATGTTAAATAGAAACTAGGTTATGCCAGGTCCTCGGATTGCAAACTTGGTGGAAATTAACGTCCTATGATGTATGTTGAAATGTTAAACAGAAACTAAATTATGCCAGGTCCTCGGATCGCATACTTGGTGGAAATTAACGTCCTATGATGTATATTGAAATGTTAAACAGAAACTAAGTTATGCCAGGTCCTCGAATCGCAAACTTGGTGGAAATTAACGTCCTATGATGTATATTGAAATGTTAAACAGAAACTAGGTTATGCCAGGTCCTCGGATCGCAAACTTGGTGGAAATTAACGTCCTATGATGTATATTGAAATGTTAAACAGAAACTAAGTTATGCCAGGTCCTCAGATCGCAAACTTGGTGGAAATTAACGTCCTATGTTGTGTATTGAAGTGTTAAACAGTAACTGAGTTGTGATAGATCTTCTAATCACAAACTTAACGGGAAATAACGCCCTATAACACTCATTGGGGAATCAAAGAGAGAACTTAGGACATAAGTTGGCGTACAATCAAGGTACTAAATTGCAATTGATTGGAAAGAATACATGCATATCAAAAACGTCTCCCTAAGACCCTGTTGTATTAATGTTTATTGCCTATTGCTGATTATCGATTGACGATGTATGTGAGTAAAATTGTCCCATACAAGCAAAAGGTAGTTGAAATAAACCTATCCAAATTACATTAACAAAGTGAACGAGTACAAAAATAACATAAAGAAGTAAAAGTGGTAAGAAAATGAGCAAGGAAGTTCCCTACTAAATGTCTGGTTAAGTTACAAAACAAGTTCTACTTTTTCAATTTCAATTGGATCTTTGGGTTCTGGCTGGCGGGTATGTTTGCCTCCGAAGGGGTGATTCCCTCTTTGGCTTTGGTAACGCTCCCAGTTGGTAGAACTGTGGAGTCCAAATCCCGTTGAAAACCTTGGGAGTCCGTCTCTGCCTCCGAAGCGGTGGTGGTCTTGTCTAGGGAAGCTCCTAGAGGGGCAAGTCCCTCTTTAGCTAATTCCGGCTGACTACGGGGAGGAAAACTGTGAGGTGAAACCTCCTCGTTGAGGTTAATAACTGAAGAGGGAGTATCAGCCTGATGGGGTAGAAGAACTAAGGGGCGGATCGCCTCGGGATAGAATACGTTCTCTCGCTTACGTAACTCAGATGAGGCTTCAACCCCAACACGGTTAAAAGCCTCGCTCCAAGTTCTTGCGCAGTAGATACGGCATACCTCCGGAACCTCGGCTCTCAAAGCCTTCTCAGTTTTAGCTATACCAACCTCGTAGCCTCTCTGCTCAGCTTTGTTCATTGCCTGTTCGGCATCGATCTTTGCTTTCTCCGCTTGCTCCTTGGACTTTTCAACTGGCTCCCTTAGCTTCTGAGTTTCCTCCAGGTGCTTCCTAAGAACTAGGACTTGCTCTTGAGTCTTCTTTAGCTCGGCATTCGCCTCCTGCAGAAGTTTCCCTTGGTTCTCAGCCTGCTTTTGGTAGCCTTTTAATGCCGACTCGGCACTCTTGCGAGCTTGCTCTTCGGCCTGTAACTTTTTCTTTGCATTGGCCAAGTCCTGTTCAAATTTGGACAAGGTCTGTACAGCCGTTGTTCATCTTTTTCTCTTATCGTCTAGCTGATCGGAACAGGCGTTGAGCATCTCATCTAGCTTGAAAGTATTTTGGATGATCTGTGGGAAAAAGGTTAACACTATAGTCAATAAAAAGTGTGTATTGGTGAGTAACAGTCACAGAATGAGAAAGATAAAAGTTAGCTCCTTACCATGCCCAAATATCGTTTTTTGTCGAGGACAAGTTCATTCTTTCTCATGTTCTTTATTTCGGCCATATCTTTTGGGAGCAATAAGGCTTCCTCTATGGCCGAAGCTACATGACACCCTATGCTGCCGTTAAAGTCCCTTATAGATGCATCACCTCGCAGGGGCTCCCCACCGTGCATAGGTGCTGGCAACCATACTTGTGGTTCAGAATGTTGGGAGTCAGATTTCTCCTGGCCCCGCGCGGCTTGGTCCTTGGTTTTCTGCTGCTTTGCAGCTCGTTGAGCATCCTCCTCTCGAGTTGGACGAGACTTGCTCGTGTCTGCCACATCCTTGCCCTTCTGTTCCCTGCGCCTTTTCTGCTCAGCAGCGTTAGGAAGCACTGGTTGTGGTGACGGTCGAGGAGGTTGGTGAGGAGTAGGAGGAGGAGACCTAGCTGGAAGAGATGAAGCCTAGGATGGTATTGTTTTTGCAGGTGCACTCTTTCCCGGCTGACCTTCCATCAGCTCTAGCAAGCTTTTCTAGGGTTTTCTTTGTATCCCCATCTCGTCAGGATCTTCTTTAGGGCTTGTGGGTTGATCAAAAATCCCGAAATCGTCCGAGGACTCAGGTACTGCTACAACCGTTTCCTCGCCTTTCTCCTTTTTCTTTCTCCCTTTTATTTCCTTTTCCCTAAGGGAAGGTAAGGATGAAGAAGTTCCTGCCGAGATGCTGGCTACGAAAAGAGGCTCTGTGCGAGGTGTGTATTGGGGAAGCGGAATACCCTCTGGAACAATGAACCCTTCGTAGGCAACACTGATACGGTGAAGCCGAGGATCGCGTGCTCTAATCATGCACTTCGGCGCCTGAAAAGCAAAAGAAAGGGGTTTATAACCAAGAATTAAGTGTGCTGCCCGGAGCTGACCGTCAGCCTCATTCACGTATATTTCGGCCTTCAATAACTTATCCAGGCTCGCCTTATTGACTAACCTAAGATTGGGTTTTGTGTAGCGTCTATCTGCAAAACCATTGAGTCGAGAGTGAAAATTGTAGGGGATAAAAATAATGAAAAAGAAAAAAGTAAACGAAATGTGTTCGCGAATTAAATAGTATAGATCTATGACTACGCGCCCACCTGGTGTTCCCTCTACTGTCGGGCAAGGCAAACCATCGTGCCATTCCCTAGAGAGAATAAGGAAATTCTCCTTTAAGTTCTTGTTTGAAGTGGGAAGACACTGAATTAGCCTTACCTCAGGATATCTCGACTTGAGATAATATCCCTGGCCAGTTAAGTGATGGAGGTTGTACACCCAATTCACATCATGATGGGTTAGCTTTAAGTCCATTCTCTTATTCAGAGCGTCTATACTTCCCAAGACCCTAAACATGTTTGGAGCACACTGGGTGGGGGATAGCCTAAAGAAATTGAGGTAACTCCTAGCGATACTACCCATGGGGATAGTCATCCCGCCCTCTATAAAGGCAATCACAGGAATAACTACTTCCCCAGTTTGTCTGGCATCAATCCATTCCCCTTGGGTTGCGTACCTCATCCCTACTGTTGAGGGGATTTTATACTTAGAGCGAAAGTTTCTAATACCTTCCTCGGATTCAACGAGACATCGAAATGGATTCTTTTGTTTCCCCATTTTTCTAAAAGACTTAGCAGAGAAGACTGTTGGGTTTGAAATAAAAGTGGTAAAAACTTCGAGAAGACTTACATGTTCAAAGGGAGGACCTCGGACAAAGTACGATTATTTGTAGTCGCCAAGAAAATAACGAAAATAGAGAAAGGCAGGTTCAATGTATGAACTCTGGAACCACGTAATCATCGAAGGTAAGGTACAGCGTTAATTTGAGAACGCTTTTGTAGTCATATGAGGATTGTGAGTGGTAAAAGTTCCCGCTCACAAAACAAGGGAGGGCCTCTGCCGTTTGATTTAAATCTCACCGTCAAACGTGGGAGACAAGGGCGTTGCCAAAATCGGGATGCTGAAGCGTCAGGGGCATGCCCCAAAACACACATAGGTACGGGCTTATGACGTCAAAATCCACCTTCTCTCTCGAAGGGTCGAAAAGTAGGATTTTGAGGGGCTATTGTGGGGGCCAGCCAATCAACAGGCCCATTAAGGTCAGGATCGTTGGGCCTGCGGCCCATCCGAGGATGCACATCCGTCCGAGGAGGCCAAGTCAGGTCATAAGGTTAATTACCGAGGGAGGGTGATGGTCAATATCATGAAAGTAGAGTTCCGTGTTCGTCCGAGGACGCCATACTCCTCGGCAGTATGCGTCCGAGGACGATCAGGACGCCGTCTTATTACAACCGGACCTCGGAATTACGTCACCACTAAAGATGGGATAACAGACCAAGGGTAAGAAAGAAAAGGCAAACAAATATCTATAACTACAGCTGCCTCCGCATTAATTATCTCTCAACCAACTCTCTGGCCGCATGAATGTGGAGGTGATACCTGAACAGTAAGGAGGCAGCCTTACAGCTGCCTATAGGAAGTTCCAGGAGGTGTTAGATGGGACAGAAAGAAATCCCCTGAACCCAACCTACACGTGTGTGGTGAGGATGGAACACAGAGGGTGGTATATAAACTGAAAGAAGAACATGCAAAAGGGGGGATCGGAACAAAAAAGAAAAGAAAGAAAAGCATAGACTGAAGAAGGAGAACGCAAAAAAGCAAAAGAATTGTATCGATTACCAAAACAAAACGATCGTGGTACCAGCTCTGAGCCTTCAATATACGTGAGGGTGAACCTTTTCATTCGAAAAAAGTTAATCTAGTTCTTAAACACCCACGCTTTACAAATTATATTGTTTGGGCCTATTTACGTGCGAACCCAGTATCGTTTTGGGTCGTTACAAATCGAGTCCTTACAATAAGTATTTTTAATTTTTACCTAATTTTTAAGTGTTTGTTTAAAGGTATTGTATACATATTTTTAGTTCCTAATATAATTCTTCCCTAGAGTTATTTTTACCTTAATGATTTGGCACCTTTATGCGTTTAATTCTAACAATCATTGTTTTTATAAAATAACAGGAGTTAGAGAAACAGTGTTTATATATTTTTTTTTTACAAAACACATGTGAAAAGGGAAATCCATGTTACATTATTTGAGAGAGAAAAAAAAATGAACACAAGGATGTAAAAAGAAAATTAAAGAAATGTCCAAGATTTACTAATACTAAATAAGAACACGATTGAATTTGAATTCCTAATTGCCAAATGTTGAGAGAGACAAAGTTAACGAGCAAATTTACTCTTTTATATATATATATATATATATATATAGAGAGAGAGAGAGAGAGAGAGAGAGAGAGAGAGAGAGAGAGAGATAAAAAGGAAAGTTAAACTGTTAAGTAACCATTGAACTAACAATTGATGATCTTCCACCTGGTATGAAGATGCAATATTCGCATCCTTTTGTTGTGTATATGTTTAAGTATATATGTATGTAGATAGACAAACTGATTTGAATTTGGAATTTAAATTCTGTTTACACAGAAAATCAATTGGTATCTTAGCTAATAATATAGAACAATTATTATAGAGCGAACATCATAATTGAAAATTCATCGTATCTTAAAAGAAAAAAGAGTTTAGCATGTACATTGGTATTTATATGGCATGACATTAATTTATACTACATTTAATGTAAATTAGAAGAAAAATTGTATGTCTACAACATTTTTACAATATTTCTATAACAAATTTTAGGTGGTAGTTTATTACTGGTTTCAACTTTTAATCACCTACCACTGAAATTATTTTCTTGCCCAATATTAATAACAAGTAATAACTTCTCACTTAGGATTTATTGTGGAAATATCATTTCTCAAAATAGGAAAGTAAGATGATTGTAACGACCCAAGGAAAAGCACTAGCCACATCTGCGCTATACCTCAAAAGGACTAGTCACAATTGAGGCTCTTTGTAGTTGTTAATAAAGCCCAAATCTACCTAGTAAATACCCGATGTGGGACTCATTACTCACCCACACACATCACACAATCAATCAAATTGGGGCATCACAATCTCCCCCACTTAAATCCCTAACGTCCTCATTAGGGCCCAATTTGTGGAGTAGTGTCTCTGAGCCCACATGGGATTACCGAGCTGATTCTGATACTATATGTAACAACCCAATGAAAAGTGCTAATCACATCTGCGCTATACCTTAAAAGGACTAGTCATAATTGAGGCTCCTTATAGTTGTTAATAAAGCCCAGGTCTACATAGTAAATACCCGATGTGGGACTCATTACTCACCCACACACATCACACAATCAATCAAATTGGGGCATCACAATCTCCTCCACTTAAATCCCTAACGTACTCATTAAGGCCCAATTTGTGGAGTAGTGTCTCTGAGCCCACATGGGATTACCAAGCTGATTCTGATACTATATGTAACGACCCAATGAAAAGTGCTAATCATATCTGTGCTATACCTTAAAAGGACTAGTCATAATTGAGACTCCTTATAGTTGTTAATAAAGCCCAGGTCTACATAGTAAATACTCGATGTGGGACTCATCACTCACCCACACACATCACACAATCAATCAAATTGGGGCATCGCAATATTTACACATATATCTGATCACAATATTTTACACTGTCACGACCCAAATTCATGGAACATGAATTTAGATGTATGACTAACTTGCTAAACTTATATAACTCACTAAACATAATTAATCCAAAATAAATTAAAACTCCAAAGAAACAATACTCTTAAAAACCTCTTACAAAAAAATCCAAACTCCACAAATTGGAAATAATCTCCACTATATAAAACATGAATTACAAAATAAAGGTAACTAAAATTTTATAAGTCTTCAAGAAAATATTGAAGTCACCTACAACTTCCACGCTCTACCTCACACCTTACAAAAGCGATCCAAAGGTTCTATATTCCCAACTACACTTTAATCTTAAAACAGTAATTGACGGGGTGAGCCACACATCCAATAAGTAATTATACAGAATACACAATGGAATAAAGTCAAGCAAGACATGAGTATTTTGATTTTTCACAAACTCATTCAATGGTATCAAAAATAATTATTTCAAAACATATAATGAATCACTTAATACATATGTAATCACATCTCAAAATCATTAGAAAACACATACATATGATTGATCAGAGCACAATGTCACATATACACATCACATATTCTCACATACAATCCTGTGAGCGGATACCAACATCTAACCCCTGCTGATGAGGGATCAACACATATTCTCACATACAATCCTGTGAGTGGATTTACACATTTATCTGATCAATTCTAAAAACATTAATTTTGAGTCATATATCACAAAACAAAATATATACAAAATAAAATAATTTTCTTAATATTAACAATTATTCCAAATAGAAAGGCATAGCGAATATCACAATATCGAATTGAACATAAATCAAAGGATGCTTGACTCTCTTAGGGAATGAATAAGAACTGAAGAGTTTATATAAATATTTTTACAATTCTTGAGTAAGTTTGAAAACCCAATTTGCTAAAAGAAACGTCTTAAATACCATTTGAAAAATAAGAATATGACTTTGAAATCACTTGGTTTTAAAAAAACTTAAAGAACAAGAACCTTTTTTGAAAACTTACTTTGAAACTCAATTATTTTTGGAAAATAGTTTAGTTTAGAAATCATCTTATAAATGAGATTTGGACATTCAAAACATTATTTAAAATTTGAAGTTTCTCTTTAAAACATTGTCTAAAAGTCGAAATTTCTCTTTCAGATGTAAAAATAACGCTTTCGATAAACTTTAGAAAATGTAAGCTTTAAAAACATAGCTTTTGAAAACCTTTAACTTCTAAGAACCTAAAGAATAAAACTTGTGCATATTATGCATAATTACTTACAACACTTGAATCCCTCTGAAAGTCCATCCGAAACAACCTCCAAAAAGCCTCAAAACACTCTTAAATAAGACCTATATTCAATCATAGAAATTACTTACTATCCTCCACAAAATATAAAACTTATTGAATTATACAAATTGACTCACTAGGAAAAATACTTTGCTAAACTGATAACACTTTAACACTAAATTAAAGTTTCTCTAACCAATAATATTCCCTTGCATTAATTGAAACTCATATTACCATGAGGAAGGCAGTAAGCAAAATATCATTGACCTAGGATTTAATATAAAACCCCAAAGAAAACGTTAAACCATCTTAATATATATAACCAAAGAAATGTGGCAAAATCATTGACTTCAAATATATTATATATGTACATATCCAAAGGAAGACATATGCCATAACCATAGATCCTTGAAATTCCGTGGCTCAAATCTAGGATTATATATATATATATATATATATATATATATATATTGTAGGGCCACAATTTGTGGCCCAAGCCCAAAATGTATGAAGTCTTGGTCCAATGAGCCCAATACAATGAATTTGTAGAGAATGGGTCAAAGAACTAGATCCTAATGAGCTGAACAACGGCTAGTATTGAATTGCAAGACAATCAAACACAAATAAAGGATGCTGATGTCAATAAACTTTTATTCTGAGGAGGTTAAACCTAAGTACAATGATCACTCTTGAATATCAGAATGATTTAGATTGCTATATTATTTTTTTCTATCTCCTTTTCGATCCCCTTCTCATGGGGGGTCTCCCAAATTATATAGCCCCTTTCTAATCATCTTAATCCTATACTTGTTGATCATCTGAGTCCCTACTTAAGTGCTCATCCCATCAAACACCCCTTTCAGCCTTCTGTGAGTTGTGGTAGACAAGGCAGCACTGTTCAGAGGTCTTCTTCACATAAATGCGGCTAGAAAAGTAGCTGTAATGCATTTAATGCGGTGATAGCAGCTTTTCCTTAAATATTTTGAGTTTCCTTCCCTCTTGCATGTTCATGGGGCATATTTCTATTGCTAAAGTACATACTTGGACTACATTTGTCGTATCCAAGGAGGGATTCCTGCTCGGATCACCTTCCATTCATCTCCCGCTTATAAGACTTTTATTGAAAATCCCATAATAACTATTTGCTCCTCCTCGGACTTGTCAATGTCCTCAGACAAGGCCTAAGACCCAATACACTATTTTGGGCCTTAGCCCCTACAATAGCCCCTCAAAATTCTAATTTTTTCCTTCCATCCGAGGAGAAAAAGTGGGGTTTTGATTTTTAAGAGATAAGATCAACTGATTTTTTTGATTTACTCGTGTGAGAATGCGGTTTTACATGCCTCATAATTGTTACTGACGCCTCGTAGTCTACGAGGCGTTATTAATTACTCCAGGCAGCTTTATGTCCTCCGCATCCAACGGTGAAATGCAGATCCAATGGCTGACATTTCTTCTAGTATTTTGAGCGGGAGTACTCCCTCCCATCTTCTCCTTCTATATAAAGACTTGAAGGAAACCCTTTTCTTCTCTTTTTTACAAATCTTCAAGAACTTCAGAGAACTCCAGCGCCCAGTCTTCACAAAACACATTAAACTCTTAAGTCTCCATAGCCAATTCCTATAAGAAGTTTTTTGAAAAAGAAATCTCTGAAAGTTTCAAAGATTGACATACGAGTACCCGTAAGTCTTCATTTCTTTATATTTCCCTTTTTCCTCTCAGTTTTTCCCCTCAGCCTCTCAGTTTATCTAAAAGGGTAGGTTCAAGCATTTAGTAGACACACCGGTCAGTATGGAGGGTTTTAGGGCTAAGTACTATATCCCATAGGAGGTGGTTTTAGAATATTGTCCCCCGGACCGAGTACTGACTGATAGGGATGTGGGTCAAGTCGTCATTCCCATGATTGCTTTCATAAAGGGAGGAATGATGCTTCCCATGGGTAGGATAACCAAAAACTATTTGATTAACCATAGATTGACCCCCTACCAATGTGCTCCCAACCTATTTAGGGTCTTGGGCTACATAGATGTCCTGAACGAGCAGATGGGCTTAGGGCTCACGTGGCACGATGTGGTTCACATGTACAAGTGCCACAAGCTCGCCGGTGCGGGTTACTACCTCAAATCTCGATCCGAGGACGTCAGACTGATATCCTGTCTCCCCAAGTCCAATAAGGGTATGAAGGATGACTACCTGATTGCCTCAGGGGAATGGAACGACGGTCTTCATTGTCCAACTCGAGTAGGAGATCTAGGTGTGGTACCTTTAGGATCAGTCCCTTTGGAAGGGGACTTAGCCTTTTTAGCTTTACTCTTTTTACTTGACACTTCATCTTCTTTTGGTAAAAAATATTCTTTTTTTAGCGATCTGACCATGATTTTCTTCTCGAATGTTTTGCAGATAAAAATCACGTTTCCCCGAGGCTCATTTTTACTAACGTCCAGGCTCTTAATTACCTTCTGAGGTCAGAGATTTTTGTGAGCGAGGACAGACAACTGTGAGCCGCTCACCTAATCTTGGATTATGAGCCTCTGTCCTGCACCTTCCAGGACGTAGCCCAAGCAATAAGGGCCAGAAGTTCAAGGTTAGCTCGGATTGATGTCTTTAAGCCAGGATTTTTGGCTCGAAGGGATCTTCCCCCGGTTTCCTTGCCAATTCCATAAAACCTTCCACCAACTGCACAACCGCTTCCACAAAACCTTCCTGAAGTAGCAACATTTCCTGAAGAGGAGATTGCCTCATCTCATCTTTCATTAGAGGAGGAGATAGAAAAATTCCATTTCGAAGGAGAAAACAATCTGAGGGCTCCTTTAATTAACCTCTCGGACGCCGAGTGTGAGTCAAACAGGAATTCCGGTGTTCGCACTCCCATTCGTGTGATCGCCTACCCGGATAACTCCTCCGATGAAGAGGAAGATAGCATGGCTTTGAACAAAAGTAATAAGAATCTAAGGGAGCTCATGGCCACCATGGGTAAGGAGTCAACATCGAAGGCACCCCCTAAGTCCCAAGTTCCCTCCAATCTCCCCCCTCCCTCTCCACAAGTCCCCGCCGACTTCGGCCTAAAGCCTAACCCCGACATGAAGAAGAAAAGGCCAGCTGAGATGCTTGAGGAAGGCGAGGTGGGTCCTCGGAAGGGGACAAGGCATCAAAAAGTGATCCAAGAGCCTCGAGACAAGAGGTCCCAGTCCGTGGATAGCCGAGAGGAGCAGAATAGAGCTGAAGTGCACCTGACATAGCGCACATGAAGCCCTTGGCTTGAGGTGGATGGGGCACTAATTCCTTGGAATGCCTCGGTCCGAGAATATCAGAGGGGCTGAGTCGGATACATAGCGGAAGCCCTGGAGCAGCCTATACTCCTTCCCAAGGATATGGACGCTTACAGGTGCTTCTCACAGAATGATCTCTTCCTGTCCCTGAAGAGGGACCTCGCTATGGTAAAGCAATTTGTCCCTTTATGAATATAAATGCTAAATCGTATTTTTGTTTTTAACTCGTATTGTTTTGTGATCTTTGGGTAGATTACTCAGCAAATTTTTTGTGGCCGAGGAGTGCTACCGTGACGCTCGTTAGCAGGCTGATGCTGAGGCCCTCTCTCGTGCCGAGATTGAGAAATTATTAGGGGCTGTTAAGTAGGAACAATTTGAATTAACTGAGAAGCTGAAGGAGGCAAACTCAGCCTGTTCAAATGCCGAGGCTGGTCTAAAGACCGCGGAGAGGCAAGCTGAGGATCAACGTCAGAAGCTGCACGTGATTGAGATAGATCTGGCCACTGAGAGACAGTTGGTCTTAGATCTCAAAGCCGCATTGCAAAAAGCCAAGGAAAAAGCTCAGTTGGCCAGGGAGGCAGCTAAGGCTGAGAAGAAAGCTTCATACCAACTTGGTGTGGAGGAAACGCAAGTAAGGCTTACCGAGGAGCTATCAGAGGTGTGCAGGGACTATTGTAGCATGACATGGGACAGGGCCCTGAGCGTTGTGGGTGTCCTTGCAAATTTTGTTTGGAGGTTGCCTAAAAGTGTTTACTACCATCCAGAGATTCATGAAGTCCTTGCTCCTATCTCTTCTCCTCCTGCCCATGCCCCAGAATCTTCCGAGCAGCCTTTGGCTATCCCAGATGCCATCCCTTTAGCTGAAATTACGAAGGGATCTAGCCAAGCCGGCAACCAAGGCCTGGGGGCTGAAGGGGAGAAGGGTAAAGGCAAAGGTAAAGGGAAGAAGCTCTCTGCCAAGTCAAAATATGCTGCCAAGGAGAAGGAAGCAAAGGCCGAGACTCAGGGAGCTGACCCCCAAGCCAAGGATGTTCCTTCTTCTAAGGCAAGCCAAAATGAAGATCCTCCTGCCCCTCCTGTTGAAGCTTAGCCCTTAGGATTTCTTTTGTAACTCCCTTTGTAGTAAATATATATATATATATATATATATATATGTATATATATATATTTATTAAAAAAAAAAAAAAAAAAACTATGTCCGTGCAAACAATGTACTATCTTTATCACTTAATGAGAATGTTCTTCATTTCATCTTTTGTTCTTTTGCCTTATGTAATTTAAATTTTTATTACATAGCTCTGAACTGATGTTACTGTGCCTTCAATTAAAGTTTACAATAATACGCTGCTTGATAATCTAACTAAGTGTCAAGAGTAAAGTTGTGAATTGAATCTTAGGTAATGAAGATTGACATGCATAGAATTATATCATGTGGAAGAGAACAAAAGGGGCAAACAGTCTGTATATTGCACATAAATATAAGTTTAAATTTGCCTTGGGTCTATTTTGGCTTCAAGTTCTGTTTAAACATTTACGTATATGCCTTTGAGTATTAATTTCACCCCTATATGTGGTTCGAAAGACCTGGCATATTTTAAGATTTGTTTATTATTTGAACAGTTATCAGAAGTAGTTAATTTCCCTTAAGCCTGTGGTTCGAGGAGCCATATAAGACTTAGATTCTGTTTAACACTTGAATAGATGTCAAAAGTTATTAATTTCCCTTAAGCCTGTGGTCCGAGGAGCCATGCAGGGCTTAGGTTCTGTTTAATACTTGAGTAAATGTCTAAATTTATTAATTTCCCTTAAACCTGCGGTCCGAGGAGCCATGCAGGGTTTCGATTCTGTTTAATACTTGAGTAAATGTCTAAAGTTATTAATTTGCCCTAAGCCTGTGGTCTGAGAAGCCATGCAGGGCTTGGGTTCTGTTTAATACTTAAGTAGATGTCAAAAGTTATTAATTTCCCCTGAGCCTGTGGTTCGAGGAGCCATGCAGGGCTTAGGTTCTGTTTAATACTTGAGTAGATGTCAAAAGTTATTAATTTCCCCTAAACTTGTGGTCCGAGGGGCCATGTAGGGCTTAGGTTCTGTTTAATACTTGAGTAGATTGAGAGACAAGAAGCACGATGCCTTCATACAACAAAAAGAACTTATTCAGAAAGGAAATTTTCATTAATAATAGTACATTTTCAGGTTATTTACATTCCAAGGGTATGGTATTACATGCTCATCTAAATCTTCTAGAAAATATGCCCCAATACCAGCCACTGAGGTGATACGATATGGTCCTTCCCAATTTGGTCCCAGCTTTTCCCATGCTGAATTTTTTGCAATGCCCAAAACTTTCCTCAACACTAAGTCCCCAGGCAAAATCATTGACTTCAAATATATTATATATGTACATATCCGAAGGAAGACATATGCCATAACCATAGATCCTTGAAATTCCATGGCTCAAATCTAGGATTATATATATATATATATATATATATATATTGTAGGGTCACAATTTGCGGCCCAAGCCTAAAATGTATGGAGTCTTGGTCCAATGAGCCAAATACAATAAATTTGTAGAGAATGGGTCAAAGAACTAGGTCTTAATGAGCTAGACAACGCCTAATATTGAATTGCAAGACGATCAAACACAAATAAAGGATGCTGATATCAATAAACTTTCAATCCGAGGAGGTTAAACTTGATTACAATGATCACTCTTGAATATCAGAATGATTTAGATTGCTATATTATTTTTTTCTCTCTCCTTTTTGATCCCCTTCTCATGGGGGGTCTCCCACATTATATAGCCCATTTCTGATTATCTTGATCCTACACTTATTGATCATCTGAATCCCTACTTGAGTGCCCGTCTCATTAGACACCCCTTTTAGCATTCTGTGAGTTATGGTAACCAAGGCAGCACTGTTCAGATGTCTTCTCCACATAAATGCAGCCAGAAAAGTAGATGTAATGCATTTAATGCAGTAGTAGTAGCTTTTCCTTAGATGTTTTGATTTTCCTTCCCTCTTGCATGTTCATGGGGCATATTTCTATTGCTAGAGTACATACTTGGACTACATTCGTCGTATCCGAGGAGGGATTCCTCCTCGCATCACCTTCCATTCATCTCCTGCTTATGAGACTTTTACTAGGAATCTCATAATAACTATTTGCTCCTCCTCGAACTTGTCAATGTTCTCGAATAAGACCCAAGACCCGAGACCCAATACACTATTTTGGGCCCTAGCCCCTACATATATATATATATATATATATATATTTATATCCCAACAAAACAACGTTAAAAGGCTTAAAGCCATCCTATCTATTAACTATATAAAAAGTGGTTATGCCGCTAGTGTGTTTGCACTGTAGCGACAACAGTGCTTTGGTTTCATGAGTCCTTTTTTTTTGGTTTGTTTTGTGCTTTTTGTTTTTTTGTCTTTTCCTTCTTTATATACAATGCTTTTGGTTTAGTTAACCGGTACTATAGCTACCGTTCCTAAAGTTTTTTTTTTTTTTTTTAAATATTTATGTAAGCTGGTATATATATTGTTATATTGACACAATAAATTTCATAATATTTTCACAATTATTGACTAGAACTGTAGCTAGAGTGCCTAAAGTTTTTTTCTTTCTTTTTTAAATATTTATGCAAGTTGGTATATATATATTGTTATACCGATACAACAAAGCGCATGCACTGTAGCACTATAGCTATGCTTTTGGTTTAGTTACTAGCACTATAGCAATAGTGCCTAAAGTTTTTGTTTTTGTTTTTTTTTTTTTTAGTAATCAATTTGTGTTTTTTTTTTTCTTTAAAATATTTATATTTATGTGAGCTGGTATATATATTATTATACTAACGCAACAAATTTCACAATATTTTCACAATTATTGACTGGCACTATAGCTATAGTGCCTAAAGTTTTTTTTTAGTAATCAATTTGTGTTCTTTTTTTTTTTCTTTTAAATATTTATGTAAGCAAGTATATATATTGTTATACTGACACAACAAATTTCACAAAATTTTCACAATTATTGACGTGTCAATTTCTTACAAGTCGAAATAAAATAATAAAATATGAGACTATGACTAATCACAATTAAAAATAAATATTTTGAGAAAATGTTACAACACTTATTGTGTAGTGCTTTTGCTTTATCGTGAATGCGTGTATGCACGGTAGCTACAGTGCTTTTGGTTTAGTTAACTGGCACTATAGCTACTATATGTAAAAGCACAAATGTGCTAAATTACTGTAGCTACACTGATTTGGTTTCGTGAGCCACTTTTTTTTTTTTCCCAAGTTTTGAACAGTAACTACAATGCCACTTCTACAATAGCTATAGTTTGTGTTTTTTTTTTCCTTTTAAATATTTATGTAAGTTAGTATATATATTGTTATACTAACAACAAAAATTTTACAATATTTTCACAATTATTGACGTGTGCGAATGCGCTAAAGCACTATAGCTACAAGGCTTTGGTTTCATGAGCCACTTTTTTTTTTTTCCCAAGTTTTGAACAGTAACTACAGTGCCAAGTGGCATTGTAAGTATCATAGTTATAGTTTTTTTTTTTTTTCCTTTTAAATATTTATGTAAGTTGATATATATATTATTATACTAACACAACAAATTTCACAATATTTTCACAATTATTGACATGTCAATTTTTTACAAGTCGAAATAAAATAATAAAATATGAGACTGTGACCAATCACAACTAAAAATAAATGTTTTGAGAAAATGTTACAACACTTATTGTCCAGTTCTTTTGGTTTATTCAACTGGCACGGTAGCTACAGTGCCTAAAGTTTTTTTTTTTTTCCCAATAATCGGTTTGTGTTTTTTTTTCTTTTAAATATTTATGTAAGCTAGTATATATATTGTTATACTGACACAACAAATTTCACAATATTTTTACAATTATTGACATGTCGATTTCTTACAAGTCGAAATAAAATAATAAAATATAAGACTGTGACCAACTATAACTAAAAATAAATGTTTTGAAAAAATGTTACAACACTTATTGTGTAGTGCTTTTGGTTTATTCAACTAGCACGGTAGTTACAGTGCCTAAAGTTTTTTTTTTTTTTAGTAATCGGTTTGTGTTTTTTTCTTTTTTCCTTTTAAATATTTATGTAAGCTGGTATATATATTGTTATACTGACACAACAAATTTCACAATATTTTCACAATTATTGACGTGTTAATTTCTTACAAGTCAAAATAAAATAATAAAATATGAAACTGTGATCAACCACAACTAAAAATAAATGTTTTGAGAAAATGTTACAACACTTATTGTGTATGCTTTTGGTTTATTCAACTGGTACGATAGCTACAGTGCCTAAAGTGTGTGTGTGTGTGTGTGTGTTTTTTTTTTTTTTTTCTAGTAATTGGTTTGTGTTTTCTTTTTTCTTTTAAATATGTATATAAGCTGATATATATATTGTTATACTGACACAACAAATTTCACAATTATTGACGTGTCAATTCTTACAAGTCGAAATAAAATAATAAAATATGAGACTGTGACCAACCACAACTAAAAATAAATGTTTTGAGAAAATATTACAACACTTATTGTTATCACAATATTTTTACAATTGTTGAGATCTTGGTTTCTTATAGATCAAATAATTTTTTCACAATTGTTGAGATCTCAGTTTCTTATAGATCAAATAAAAAAATGCCAAGTCAACAACATTTTAACATTAATTTCTACAATGTCTAAAGTTTTTTTTTTCTTTTAAATATTTATGTAAACTGGCATATCTATTAACTATATAAAAGGAGCCAAAGGCTCATGAATAGTATTTTTTTGGTTTATTCAATTAGTGAGGTGCACTTTTTTTCCCCCTTCAAGTATGCCAATTGGTTTGAGCTTTGTTTTTGTTTTTTTTTGTTTTTGTTTTTTTTTTTTTTAAGATCTTTATATGTTTACTTTGGATTGGACTCAATATAGGATTGGGTTTTAGTCCAACCAATGAATTTGTAGAGCGTGGGTGAAAGAACTAGTTCTATTCCAGAAGAAAGACAATAATAGTTGCTGATTCAAGAGCATTAAACACAAATAAGATAAGGAAATCTGTCCTCGGCACGGCCTGAGGAGCTATGTTATAATGTCTTGTTGATGAACAAAGTTACAAGAGTTCAAAGTATTATTACAAGGATTTCATGGTTTTTTCGATCCTCTTTCTTTAGGCCACCTTCCCATACTATATACTACAATCTTGGTATCATCTCTACCATACACGTGTAGGTTAGATTCTAGGAACTCCTTCTTGTCCCATCCAACACCTCCCAGAACTATCAACTAGTAGCTGTAAGGCTGCTTGACCTCTGTTCAGGTATCACCTCCACATTAATGCGGTCAGAGAGTTAGTTAGGAGGCATTTAATGTGGAGGTAGCAGCTTTTGATGACATTTTTTGCCTCCCTTTGCTAATCCCTTATCTAATGTCCGACTCCTAGTTGTGGTGCAACCTTGAAGAATGTCTAGGATGATAAGACGTTCTCACTGACCTTGGATCTCCGTTTCCAAGATGACTTTTCTCCTCGGACGTATTTTGGACTATCACATACAATCTTTATTTCTTCTTCTTATATCATTCTCATTATAACTTTACTTGACCATCCTCGAATTGGTTAATATCCTCGGATTGGGCCATAGGCCCAATTCATATAGTTTTAATTGTACCTTCTAGATAATTGGCCCCCATAATAGCCCCTCAAAATCTTGCTTTTCGACTCCTCGAGAGGAAAGGAGGATTTTGATATCCTCAATCCATCCTAATTGCGGTTATGCCCTATTTACCCGAACTCCCAAATTCCTTTTTACCTTCTCAAGGCACGCTCCTGACGCTTCGGCGTCCAAAGTGTGCCATCATTAAATTTTGGCGGCTCCCTTGTCCGGCATGTTCAACGGCAAGATGTAAATCCAACGGTGGAGGATTTTTCTAGGTTTACAAACGGGAATTTTCCCGCTTGTAACTTCTATGCCACTATATATAGCTTTTCAAATCAATTCTTTTTCCTACTTTCAACAATCACATAGTCCTAGAGTTCATACACTGAACCTATCACTCTCTCTCACTTCCCTATGCATCTACAAATACTAAAAATTTGTCCGAGGACCTTCTTTTCAAACCAGTAAGTTTCCTTGAACCCACTTAGTTTTCGTTTCAAACTTGTTAATTTTTCTTCAAAACTTCTTAGAAAATGGGTAAGTTCAAGCGTTTAGTTGAGTCTGAGGAGGGTATGGAAAGGTTTAGGGCTAAGTATAGGATCCCACCAACAGTGGGCATGAGATACGATACCCAGGGAGAATGGGTAGATGCTAGGAAAACAGGAGAGGTGGTCATCCCCATGATCGCCTTCATAGAGAGAGGGATGACCATTCCCATGGGTACCATCACTAGGAACTATCTTAGGTTCTTTAGGCTATCTCCCACACAGTGCGCCCCAAATATGTTTAGGGTATTGGAGAGTATAGAAGTTCTAAATTAGAGAATGAACTTAAATTTGACCCATCAAGATATGAACTGGGTATACAACCTACATCATTTGACGGGACAGGGATATTACCTTAAGTCAAGGTATTCCGAAGTAAGATTAATCCAGTGCCTCCCTACATCAAACAAAGGCTTAAAGGAAGACTTTTTAATCTTTTCTGGGGAATGGCATGATGGCCTACCCTGTCCGACTAAGGAGGGAGAACCAGGTGAGGGTATAGCCGTAAATTTATGTGTCTTGGCTTGTGTTTCTCTTTTATTTTCCAATATCTCTGCTTCTGACAAAAATTTTCTTCCATTTTAATGATTTTGCAGATAAATGTTCTACCAAACCCCAACTCAGCTTAGTCAACAGAGAGAGCCTAGATAGAATTTTACCGTCTAAGGTATACGTAAACGAAGCCGACGGTCAATTACGAGCAACGCACCTAATTCTTGAGTACACACCCATTTCTCTCGCATTTCAAGCCCCCAAGTGTGTGATAAAAGCCAACGATCCTCAGCTCCACCGTATTAGTGTTGCCTACAAGGGATTCATCGTTTCAGAGGGTATTCCAATTCCTAAAGGTACACCCCTCACTCGATCACTCTTTGTAGCCACCCCTTCAGTAGGAGCATCCTCATCTCATCTCGTTCTTAAAGAAGAGGAAGAAGAAGAAAAAGAAAAAGAAGAAGAAAAAAGTCCAGAGGGGATCGTAGATTTGTCAGACTCCTTGGACAAATTTGAAGTGTTCAACCAAACTCCATCTCCCGAGGGTATATCGGCTGACGTTGACTTCCAACATCAAGCAGAAGTCATCATTTCAGACGAAATGGGTATCCAGAGGAAATCCCAAAGGATTTTGAGGGACTTAATAGAATCTCAGCTCGGAAAAGATGCACCGGGGAAATCCACACAACCAAAACTTCCTCCTCTTCCTCCCAAATCTCCACTTCCTCTTCCTCAGCTGTCTCTGCCATCCAGACCTGATCCCGCTGATCCAAAAAGGAAGAGAGAGCAGAAGGGAAAAGATGTGGTGGATGCTAGGAGGTCTCGTCCTACTCATGAGGACGAGACCCAAAAAGTTGCAAAGCAGCAAAAGACTAGCCAAACATCGCAGAGAGGTATGGAAAGGGAAGATAATCAGCCTTGAGAGCCTCAGGCTTGGCCTCCAGCACCCATGCTCAACGGTGAACCCTTGAGGGATGATGCATCACTCAGGGATTTCAATGGGGGTATTGGATGCCATGTTGCCTCAGCTTTAGAGGGGGCTCTGTTACTCCCGGATGATATGGCCGAGCTGCGAAATATCAGGAAGAATGAGGTTTTCCTCAACCTTAAAAGATATTTGTGTATGGTATGATGCTATCCTCTTTTTTTTTTTTTTTTTTTTTTTTTTTTGTTATTTGTTATGTTACTAACCCTTTTCTTTTAGGCTATCTAAGCCATTTTCAGGGTTGAGGAGATAACCAACACTTGCTATCAGCAGTTGGATGATGAGAGGAAAACGCATGTAGCAGCTGTGCAGTCATTCAACATTACTGATCAAAGCAATACAGATTTAAGGAAAAAACTGACTGAGGAGGAAAGGGCCAGGAAGAGTGCTGACTCGGCTCTGGAGAGCGCTCAGAGACAGGCCGAGGATCAGAGGCAGCGCCTGCGTGAGGCCAATGATCAGCTGGCTTCTTCCAAGGAGCAAATAGCAGCCCTTAGGAAGAAACTGGATGAAGCCTAGAAGCTCAAAGATCAAGCTGAGAAGTTGAAAGCTGAGGCCGAGAAGGAAAAAGTAGAGGCTGAAAGGGCTAGGGACGAGGCTGAATAGCATGGTTACGACGTCGGTGTAGCCAAGACCGAGGATACCCTCTGGGCAGAGGTCCTAGCCGTATGTCGAATCTACTATGCTCAGACTTGGGAGGAAGCTCTCAACCGAGTCGGGGTTGAGGCTTCTTCTGAGCTGAGAAGGCCAAAAAACATCTACTTCCCACCAGCCATACGAGCCTCGGACCTTCCTTCCACTCAAGGTGAGGTGGACTCTACAGTTACTGACCCGGTCAAGGAAGCACAGCCTCAGGACCCTCTTCCTCCCAATCAGCAGGAGCAGTTAAAGGAACCTGAAGTTTCAAAGGAAACATCCTCGGACATAGCCGCAGAGATTCCACAAGGTGGGGCAGCTTCCTAAGGTTTTGAACAGGCCTTAACTTTAATTACTATGCCTTCTGAGGGAGCCCCCAAAGAGAAGGAGAAAACGAATCCTACTGAAGCGGATAAAACAGCTAACAAGACTTCCAAGGATAAGCTTCAGATAAAATTGAAACATTGAATCTTCATTTTGTAATGTAATTATGATTTCTGTAATGAAATTTGTTTTTTCCAAGACATGTTTTAATGAAATATACATTTTTACTTTCTCAAATTTGTATGAGTTGTTATTTATTTTATTTTTATTTTATTTGTTTTATTATACATATATAACTAATTTTCATTTTGACTGTCCTTTGTTTGAACATAATCATATGCCAGGAAAGTACAAAGTTGCTTACAGAAGAGAAAAACAAAGTTTACACATATTTTTTATTGGTAATCAGAGTGGATTATAACCATTGAATCCGTAGTACTATTAAGACATATTTTGAATCTATCAATTCTAACAAGTTTAACTTCAAGAAAATATTCTAATGTTTGATCAAATAAAGCTAAGTCTAGGGCACCCCAGAATACTTTAAGTGACGCTCATGGGCTTACTACGGTCTATATCTTTATTAGGTGATAACAAACCTTGTGATCCGAGAAAGGGAATCAAGGGTTCATTTCCTTTAAATGCTTAAGTTCATGTTGGACTAGCATTTTAATAGGTACCACAGTGCATTAATTTCCATTGAGTCTGTGGTTCAAGGATCCTAATGTGACTTAATTTCTGTTTAATACCTTAATAGATGTCAAAGGGTATTAATTTCCACTAAGTTTGTGGCCCGAGGAACCTGACAAGACTTAGTTTCTATTTAATACTTCAACAGATGTCAAAGGGTATTAATTTCCACCAAGTCTGTGGCCCGAGGAACCTAACATGACTTAGTTTCTGTTTAATACTTCAACAGATGCCAAAGGGTATTAATTTCCACCAAGTCTGTGATCCGAGGAACCTGACATGACTTAGTTTCTATTTAATACTTCAACAGATGCCAAAGTGTATTAATTTCAACTAAGTCTGTGGTCCGAGGAACCTAACATGACTTAATTTCTGTTTAATACTTCAATAGATGTCAAAGGGTATTAATTTCCACCAAGTCTGTGATCTGAGGAACCTGACATGACTTAGTTTCTGTTTAATACTTCAATAGATGTCAAAGGGTATTAATTTCCACCAAGTCTATAGTCTGAGGAACCTGACATGACTTAGTTTCTGTTTAATACTTCAATAGATGTCAAAGGGTATTAATTTCCACCAAGTCTGTGGTCTGAGGAACCTGACATGACTTAATTTCTGTTTAATACTTTAATAGATGTCAAAGAGTATTAATTTCCACCAAGTCTATGGTCCGAGGAACCTGACATGACTTAGTTTCTGTTTAATACTTTAATAAATAGGGGAACACATGATACATGATTGGGACGAATTAAAGAAGAACTAAACAGGGCTATTTTTATTAATAATAATACCTCTTTAGGTTGTTTACATTCCAAGGATGGAGTACAATTTTTTCATCTAGATCCTCCAAATAGTATGCACCTATTCCTGCCACCGAAGTGATTCGATACGGCCCTTCCCAGTTAGGCCCTAATTTTCCCCAAGCTGGATTCTTGGTAGTCCCCAAAACTTTTCTCAACACCAAATCTCCTGGGGCCAACGGTCTTAGCTTTACATTGGTATCATAACCTTGCTTGAGCTTGTGCTGCTAGTAGGCCAGTTGGACCATTGCATTCTCTCTTCGCTCTTCGATCAAGTCTAGACTTTTTTCCAGCAACCCATCATTGCCGTCCGATGTAAATGCATTTTTTCTTAGCGTCGGGAAACCTATTTCCAAAGGGATTACAGCCTCGGCCCCATATGTCATTGAAAAAGGGGTCTCTCCTGTTGACCGTCAAGGCGTTGTTCGATATGTCCAAAGGACATGTGGTAATTCCTCCACCCATTTTCCCTTTGCATCATCCAACATCTTTTTAAGTCCATTCATTATAACCTTGTTGACAAATTCAGCTTGCCCATTTCCTTGTGGATAGGCTAGAGTGGAATATCTATTCTTTATTCCCATATCAAAATAGTACTACCTGAAGGCTTTGCTCGGTGTAGATTAGCATCCACCTGGTGTGGTCTTGTCGCTGCCTGGTGTGGACCTACTTCTTCCATCTTAAACGTTGTACCCGAATCTCTTTCAGAATAGATCAAGTCTTTCCCACAGACGGCGCCAATTGTAAGGACCGAATTTGGATAGGACCCAATATAGGATTGGGTTTTAGTCCAACCAATGAATTTGTAGAGCATGGGTGAAAGAACTAGTTCTATTCTAGAAGAAAGACAATAATAGTTGCTGATTCAAGAGCATTAAGCACAAATAAGATAAGGAAATCTATCCTCGGCACGGCCTGAGGAGCTATGTTATAATGTCTTGTTGATGAACAAAGTGACAAGAGTTCAAAGTATTATTACAATGATTTCTTGATTTTTTCGATCCCCTTTCTTTAGGCTACCTTCCCATATTATATACTGCAATCTTGGTATCATCTCTACCATACACGTGTAAGTTAGATTCTAGGAACTCCTTCTTGTCCTATCCAACACCTCCCAGAACCATCAACTAGTAGCTGTAAGGCTGCTTGACCACTGTTCAGGTATCACATCCACATTAATGTGGTCAGAGAGTTAGTTGGGAGGCATTTAATATGGAGGTAACAGCTTTTGAAGGTATTTGTTGCCTCCCTTTGCTCATCCCTTATTCAATGTCCGACTCCTAGTTGTGGTGCAACCTTGAAAAATGTTCAGGATGATAAGACGTTCTTACTGACCTTGGATCTCCGTTTCCGAGATGACTTTTCTCCTCGAACGTATTTTGGACTATCACATACAATCTTTATTTCTTCTTCTTATATCATTCCTCATTATAACTTTACTTGACCATCCTCGGATTGGTTAAGCCCAATTCATATAGTTTTAATTGTACCTTCTAGATAATTGGCCCCCACAAAAATATTATATCGAGATCTAGCACAACTAAAAATGTCATGACATTTTGTTGTTATTACAATATATTCACAACTATTGAGGTGTAAGTTATAAGTCAAAATAAAATAATAAAATATTGGACTGTGATCTGTCACGGTCTTATACGAATGAGATTAACTTTTTATGACATAATTATCAAAATTCTTAAAATTAATGTCTCTTTTGATTAATGTAAATCTCTATGTATTTAAAAAATCAAATGATTTATATCTTTATTTTGTGATACAAATAAAATCTAAAATTGATCCTAACCACAATTGAAGTTTTACAACCGTGTTCTTGAGTTAGGAATTGAAATTCCATGAATCTTTCAAGAACCTGCATCATGGGTAGTGGGCAAATCTAGGATTTAATAGTGTAAATAACAATTCTAGGAAAATGCCCCTTTTTAACAATCTACACATCACTAACTCTTTTAATTCTTTGATTCTAACAAATGAAAAATCATACCTGGAACAATTGGTTGCCTCTTCAATTAACTCCAAGGAAAAATACACCTCCTAGCCTCCTTAGTGATGAAACCCTTCTTATGAAAACCCTTGTTTATCTTTTTCTCCACCTTATATTTCAACACATCAGAGATGTGGGCTTGGTGGGGTAGTGGGTTGAAGTTTAAAATCCACTTGAGTTTATCTCTTTAGTCTCCAAGAAGCCCATAAAATATCTTTATCTTTTATTTATTATTTTAATTGCCGCACAAAATTGTATGCACTAAAACTTTAATTTTCTCACCTATTTGTAGCACCACAAAATTGTCTACTCCCATCTTACTGTGCACACACATATAGTACCTCAACTCTATATTAAAAATGACAAGGTGCGGTGATAATCATAAAAACAAAATTGGGGTATTGCAATAATGATGATACATAAATAAATAGTAAACAATCTCTTTAAAAGCTTTTCTCAAAAAAAAAAAAAAAAAATCTCTTTAAAAGCAAATTAATGATTTCCATGAACATCATTATGCAGCTCTAGGCCGAAGCTTTTTGCTCCTAACTAGCAAGCTAGCTTGAAGCAAACAAGAAACTGAATAACAAATCAGTGGACCAAAAAAAGTGAAAGTATGAAACCTAGAAATTGGATTCTCCATGCGAAGTTCTTGATGATTTCTTGAAAGAACGGCTTTCCTGACTTTGGAAGAAAAGCACAAACAATGTGGGCTGACTATATAGTAACTTGCCTCCAATACTTTCCAAAAAAGTAGTCTGTCTTTTAATTACAAAATGACTCTACCCTACTTCTTTGAATGTAGTAGCCATCTTGGATTCTGGGTTCAACAGGGGTGGTTTACATGTATACCCAAATTAATTACCGAAAGGACCTATAACTTAGTAGTGATTAGGGTATAAGATACTCTACCTCTGACTAAAATGCTAAAGCTATTATCAATTTCAATATAGAAAACTTACAAATTGATATCAAAATGCGGTAACGAATGTAATTAGTGCATTCAACAACATAATAAGTTTAGGTCATTTCGTAGCGGTACTTTGGTTATGTAATATATTATAAGCTTGTTTAAAAACTTTATATATTACTTTTATATTTGTGTGTTCTAATAAGTATTACTGTTTTCTCAATATATATATATATATAGGGATGTTTATCTCACATTAGTTGTGTGTGTTAGAATTTCAGTCCTTATAACTCCAGGCTATTACTATAAAGGTTAGGTCCTTTTGTAGCGGTAATATAGTTATGTAATATATTATAAACCTATTTAAAAAACTCTATATATTACTTTTGTGTT
The DNA here is from genome assembly GCF_001633185.2 of Quercus lobata. NCBI lineage: Eukaryota > Viridiplantae > Streptophyta > Magnoliopsida > Fagales > Fagaceae > Quercus > Quercus lobata. The sequence continues at coordinate 87,273,567 of NC_044905.1, forward strand.
TGTGTGATCTAATAAGTATTACTGTTTCCACAAAAAAAAAAAAAAAAAAAAACATAATAAATAAATCTTTAAATTACTTTTTTTGGTAACTAATGACATATCACTTCTTAAAACATATAATAGAATTACATTCCCCTCCTGTGAAACTAGGAGAAAGGATACTCAACCTCAAACTTGATGAAAAAAGAAAAAAAAAAAAAAAAAAAACTTTCCTCCCGCAACATCCATTTGACTAAATTTTGTTAAATTAATATTAAAAATGTTTGTGTATTAACTTGTCCTTTACTTAAGAGTAGGTTTCCAAAAGTATCCTCAATTTTAGAATTAAAATAAGGTGTTTTTAATTTTTAATTAAATATGACTATTGCTTATTTTTCTTCTTATTTAAACATATTATGGAGATATTTGTCATTGCCACTAGCGGCTCTATGTTAGAGCCAGGGTGGTCACAGGACCACCCTAACTTGGAAAAAAAATCATTATTATATATAAAATTTAAAAATTTTATGATTTTTTTTTTACCCTTAAAAAAATGTGTAACCACCCTAATTTTTTTTTAAGCCCAATATAATTAAACTTTGGACAAAGTTTAGTAATAAATTAACTTGGTTGTAGACTAAGGCTACAACTCCACTCAATATTTTATTTATTTATTATTATTGGATATGAATTTTGACAAACCACAATTAGATTACATTTTTTTTCTTATATTCTCCATGCTTGCAAAACTTCAAGAAGATCAAAAATCAAAAGCTTATGTCATCAATCAAATATTTAAATTTCGAGTTTTTATAGTCTAAAACTATACGCAAAAAAATAAGTTTATGGATCAAATAGTAAATAACATCCAATTGACACGAAATTTGACATGTGTTTTAATAACATAAAGAACATACAATTCAACAGTTAGATTTTCAAAATATATAGCCATGTTAATTTGTTTAGTGAAAGTTGTAGTCTTAGACTACAACTAAGTTTATAGTCAAATTTTGTCCTCAAACTTTGTTCCTCTTAGCAATATATTGAGCCCTTACAAACAAAAAGAAAAATCCAAAAAAAAAAAAATTATTTAACTAAATTTTTGAAAAAGATTTAGCTTGCAGCATTGATAATGAAATTATCATGAAATGATTTCAAAATAAAAAAAATTCGTAGAAGCAAATTGTAAGACTTTATGTATTTGAGGTTTTTTTTTTTTTTTGGTTGTTGTTAATATATGAATTTATCTTTTTATTAGATTTTGTTTAATTTAAGTTTTTTCATGACCACCCTGAGAAAAATTCCTAGAGCCGACTTGTAATTGTTTTGGTGCTTAATAAATTTTTCATTTTTATTTAAATTTATTAGTTATATTTTTACTAACCATGAGTAAACTTTTGTAAAGAGGTTCTTAAAGAAATTTAAAATATTTTGTCACAAATATAAACAAAAAGGGGGATTGTTAATTTCTTCAAACCTCAAAAAATGAGAGTATTTTTTTCCTTCATTTAGAGTGGAGTGTTATTCTCCTAAACTTCAAAAGATGAGAGTGTAATTACTCCTAGAATTTATAATATCTCTAATATCACTTTTTCGTGACGTTTAGAGCCTGTGTGGTACGTGTGTTTAAACAGTAATTTTTAATTTTTTTGAAAATACGTGTGGGTGAAAAAATATGTAAAAAAAATATATAATATTGTTTAAAAACTAAAAATATGTATTTAAATTTATATATCAAACAGGTGTTTTAATGTGTCAAATATGCCAAATATGGAGTCGGTACGTGAGTGTGAGAGCGTTACAAGTAGGGGCGGAACTGCGTTGTAAGTAAGGGGGCCCATGGACCCCCAAATTAATTTAAAATCCCTCTAACAATTGACCAGCAGTAGGTGAAAGTGTGAAAGTGTGAAAGTGTGAAACTCAATTCCTAGCATGGTTTTTTAAGAGATGGCCCGCCCAAGGACAAAGTTTGGTCTTCCCACCTTACATGTCAACCATTATCCTAATCCCTTTCATTATCCTTTTCCATTCTCCTCCCAACACGTTATAACTTTTACTTACTTTTACGGTTTTACGCCTAACTTGTAGCCATAATTTTGACTATCAACTTTCTTTAGAAGCTTCATTCAACTTTTCCAAAAAATATATGCTAAAAAAATAACAAGATACTTATAAATTGTCGGTATTTTCAAATTGATTTATGGATTTTTTTAGTACTTTACTATTAACTTTCGTGATTTGTCGGTATTAATTTCAGTGTTAGTAAGAATTACACTTATTAGAAAATTCTAACAATAATATATATAGTACTATAAGTTTTTTTTTTAATTGCATAACAATATAATAGCTTTACTATGCCCTTCTTTCAAACAAAAATTCATGATTCCACCTCAATTTACAAGTTATAACAAAAATTTCTGATTTCACCCCATTCTCAAGTCGTAATATGTCAGCGTGATCATAGACAATAATTGAGCCCTAAGTAAGGGGCATATATGCTTTAAATTCCCAAAAATGAAATTTCACATCATCATGAAACTGTATCATGAGTTCAATGCTAGCTAGAATCTACGAATACAGATAGGGGCCACTTGAGGAATCAAAGTTTAACATGGGTTGTTAGAAATAGAATTGCTGTTTCTGACTACAGCCAAACCATGCAGAAACGGCGAACTTGAGAAGGGTTGTTGGCCCCAATTTGATTTCGTGGGTCCAAAGTCTTGAAGATATTTGTAGAGGCTTGTCTTTCCCTGTAGACTCTCACTCTCTACAGTGTCTCATTTTGGCATTTGGGTTGTGGTCACAACGTGTAGGCCTCTAGGGTCTGGACCATATTGGGACAGAGATTCTGTAATTTTGAGCAAAGGGTGCATGAATTTTCCATGCAATGGACGTGCATATATATATATATATATATATATATATATATATGCAGAACGTGAAATACTAAAATTGTGATAGAGAAAGCTATAATTTGTTTTACACTAGGGCTTTTTGCTTGCGCTATATTAGTGAAAAAAGTGAATTATGTCACTTTGATCGTAACATGTGTGGCCCTCTGACATTGAAAGGATGGAGATTCTGTTCTTCCAATATTCATTTCAAGCATCTTTCTTCTTTTAATCTTAATGAATCTTTTACGTCAATGCTTATTGGGACAAAAGGGGCTTCTACTATTTTCGGGCAAATTAATTAGCTTTATATCTTTTTTCCCAAACTAAATAGAGAAATGTCCCTCTTTTAAAACTTGATTTATGACAAATCAAGTTAGATCCTATAGTGATGTTTTTTAAGACCTATAGTGACGTTTTTTAACTCGACCTCAATGAAAAATCGAGTTATAGGTAAAAAAATTGCCTATAAATCGATTTTATTGAAATCGAGTTAAAAAACGTCACTATAGGTCTTAAAAACGTCACTATAGGCTCATTAAAACGCCACTATAGGGCTTCAGAATTTTTTTTTTCTAACTCGATTTATCATAAATCGAGTTTTAAAAGAGGGGTATTTTCCTATTTAGTTTGGAAAAGAGGGTATAAAGCTAATTAATTTGCCCGAAAAGGACAGAAGCCCATTTTGTCCATGCTTATTGTGTTGTAATATAGGTGCTTAACGTAGCGTAATAGTAAACTCAATATTATCATCATGAATCAAGAGGTAATTTTTTTTTTCTTTAGTAATTATGAATCAACAGGCAATCTAACCACATGTCTAACTCACGATATTCTTCCAAATAAATAAATAAATAACTAAAAAGAAAAAGGAAATAAATCCACAAAATATGGAAACGTTTATTTTGTTGCTCTACCATTTTTGTGTGTAATTCCAGCATCATTCATCACCATTTTTTGAAATCAATATGGTTATGAATTATGAATTCAAACAATTAAGCATCTGCGAACCAAGTAATTTCTAGTTAATTTATACGTACAATTTTTCCTTTTCTTTTTGAAGTTATTACATATTTAATCAAAATTTCCATCTATATATATAACAAATTCTAGGAAAGGATAAAAATGTGAGAGGGGACAAGGTTATCATATTTTCATTCCAATTCTTTAGATTCTTAGCAATTTTCTAATGATGGATTACTGGCAAGGAATTCTGTATAACAGTCATTATGTTTTTTCTTTATAAATTGATAAGAATTTGCCTAGGACAGAGGTAGAATTAATGCAACCGTAACTTGAGCAAAAGAATTTTAATCATAGCTTGTATATAGGTATGGTATTTAGGCACTACGCATGCTTATTGCTTAATGATGAAAATGGAAAACCATGTCTAAAGGACCAATAAACATGTGGGACATAAACTCCTATAGAGTGTCAATTAAGCAATGCAGATGAACATGTGAATCGCATTATATATGTTGTGCACCACTGGACCCTAGATTCTTACAAACTCTCAATTAAGAAGAAGCATGTAAAAGTAAAACGCATTAAGCTCTATAGCTCATCATTGAGATCAAAGTTATAATGTTATATTGATCCGTGTGAAAGAAAACGTGTTTGTACCTGTAGCCTGTAGGATGATCGATTCTATCACATCATCAATAATCGAATTCATCATGTCTTTACTCTTGATAATGTTGGAGAAAGATACACGAATCCACCGACTAATAAATAATCCATCCACATAGAAATATGGAACAGACATGAAGAGAAATATGGAGAGATTTTCTTCTTTTTCTCTCTTATTCAATCTTGCACATAAATTCTTCTACCCAATAATGGATATGCTAATCCAATTTATAGAATTTGGCATGAATAATTGCATATAAAAAACTAAGTGAGATAACTCTGGGTTATATATTAAGTGGAGCTGGCGGCTGGCTGCTTGGCCCATTGTGGACAAATTTTTAAAATTTTAAAAACTTAGGCATATAGGCAAGAGTCGGTAATCATGCATGTTCAATGAATAATAGACACATAAGGAACCAAAAAAAAAACAGGTTCAAAGAATTCTGCAACCTCCAACTTTTATGAAATTCTAATTAATCATGAGAAAGACATTATTGAATACAGTAAAAGCTATGAAAAAAATTGGCTTACTGGTCCAGTTGCACCTAATTAAGCTGCTGACCTTTTTCCATTTTCTGATTGACATATTAGCTACTGACCTTCAAAAAAGTATATTAGCATATCCGAAACAGATTTACTATCCTTGAATGCGGGATTTTTCATTTTATTTTTTATAATTGAAAGTCAAAATATTACTAGAGGAGAGACCGATGTTTGGGTTTATAGATATATTGGCAAATCCTAGTGCCTAAACATATCAAAGTTGTGTTGTATCAATATCATTTAATTTGTTATGGTTGAGTCTAGTTAGCTATCAAAAGATGACAAGATTTTGATCTATCAAAATATGACAAGTTGATGATTTTTTGTTCATAGATTTTTCACTATCTATTTATAATGAATTTTGGAGTGAAAATAATTTATTGAAAAGTAGGCATATAGGACTTCAAAACGAATATAATTTGATTCAATTTGGATTTGAAATAAGTGAAATACAACTATTAGAAGTTGGCACAACTATAGTACCTTCAAAATTTTCACTCGAGTAAAATGTTCTTGCTCAAGTTAAATTGTTAGGTTGTGAATTCTCATTTGTACAAAATCTAAACAACCTATATAAGGCACATTAACAACTTTTTGGTGAAAGAGGGCAGTCACAAAACAAAGATCTTGAAGCCTTTCTCTTCAACCTAAAATAGAAAAAAACTCATCATCTTTGTGTTGTGATCCAAAAAAACAAGAAAAACAAGTTATTAGAACTCTTGACAACACCTTAAGCCTTAAACCTTTATTTGAAACCATAAAGGTTCTTTCCAATTTTTTGAGTAGTTGAATCCCCAGAGTTGTTTTTCCTTTCGAGAGTTTTAATTTAGTTACCAAATCTTGTGTTGCATAATTAGGCTTTATCATTATTGCTTCAGATTTAGTATTTGATATTTGTGGTTGAATTACTTGTTTAGAATATCTGCTTGGAATATGCATTGTTTATTATATATATATTATTGGTATTATAAAATTTAGAATATATTGTGGTATAAATCATATTTTTTAAGAACAAATAATTTAGTCCTTATTATAATATTAAGGCTTTATTTGATAGGAATGATTGAAATATAAAGGGAAAGAAGATGTAGGAATGACAAGGAAAAAAGAAAGAAAGCAAGAAAGATGATAGGAATGATTGAAATATAAAGGGAAAGAAGATGTAGGAATGACAAGGAAAAAAGAAAGAAAGAAAGAAAGATCAGAAGAGCTGATGTTTTTCCTTTATGAGTATTTAGTGGAAAGAATGGAAAAATGAAAAAGATGTGTATTATATATATATATATATATTTTTAATTCTTCCCTTGTTTGGTAAGAAATAAGGGGAGAAACTAAGGTAAATGTATCTTAAAAATACTAATGCATCCTATATGCTAGTCAATTATTTATGCAATGCACCCAAAGGTTTAACAAAATGTGATTTTTTTTCTCTTTTATTTTTTTTAAATATAAATTTGATCGTTATGATAGTTATTAATAGAAGTTTATAATAATTATGTTTGCATATAGAGCTATCTTATTTATCATTTGAAGAAGATATGACATGACACTGATAAGATTCAGGATATAAATATATGATGGAATTTTAAATCAATTACAAATCTTCTGTCACACTTTATATTTACATTCCACCAATCATAACTTCTCATATATTTATTTGACTTTTTTTTACAAAATAACAAAACTTTAAAATGAAAAAAAAAAAAAAAAAAAAAAAAAAAAAAAAAAAAAAAAAAAAAAAAAACCAACAACAACAAAAAAAAAACAAAAATCAAACACATGGTAAGTTGTGCTTGGTTGAGCATAAAATGAAACCCAAAAGTGAGATAAATGATTAATTTGTATCCTATATGTTAAAATAATAACTAGTGAAATGAAATTTTATAATTATGGTAATTATTAATGGGTATTTATAATGATTATATTTCTATATAAAACCATCTATTCTCATATTTAAATAAAATATGACGTAACAAAATTCCAATAAAGGATAATAATTTAAAATCAATTACAAATATATATATATATATATATTAGAATAATGATGTATAAAATTTTGAGGCTTTAAAAATTATATGATAAAATATAATGAGGTAAACCAAAAGTTAAAGTGGGAGAATGTCTTAAAGAAATTGAAGTAATGTATATCTAAAAGGGTTTAACTCTTATATATCCCCGTGTGTATGTTAAATACTTAGGTTACGTTTGATACATTGAATATAGATTACATTAGGAATTGTAATCTTTATTACTGAAAATAGAAGACATTGTAATAGAATAACTATTACTATTCATAAGTTTGGTTGTTACATATGGAAAGCTTGTAAAAGATTATTGTGGGGTCAAAGATTTTGACAACCCCGACCCATCTCATATTAAGCCCAAGGCCCACACCGAGGAGGAGGAAATGGTCGAGGACGAATAAAGAAAGTCCAAGTGGCCTAGAAACTTAGCTGAGGACAATCCTGTCCTTAGCCAACCCATATCCTAGTAGGGAAGAACGGCCCGCCATAATGGCAGCCTCCCAGAATGTCCCAAGAAAAAGGACAAGCATTGTAGGACAGCCATGAGAGCATGGTGTAGGAACAGTTCAAGGAGAAACTGTCACTTCCGCATTAAATGTCCACAACTAACATTCTGGCCGCATTAATGAGGAAATGACCCCTGAACAGTGCGGTCTTGGTTGCTGCAACTCATTAAAGGCTTGGGAAGGTGGCTGATGTGACAAGCACTCAAGTAATGACCTGCATGATCAACAGATGGAGAGCCAAAATCGACTGGAAGGGGATATATAGTGTGAGAAATCCCCTAGGAAAGGGGCGGAAAAGAGAAAGGAGAATACTGGAGCAATTTGCATAATCTTAAAAACCTTTGTAACCTAGCATTGAAGAAATAATAAGAATACTAAGTTCCTTGGACGAAATGCCCGAGGACAGAATTTCATACTTTAGTCAATATCCTTGTTGTTCAATCCATTTCATAACCGTGTCTTGTTGTTGTAATCCTCACAAAGACCTAGTTCTTAAACCTACTCTCTATAAATTTATTGTATTGGACTAATTGGGCTTGAGTCCACTCATCTAGTAGTAGAAGTGCTCAAACCCAGTCCCTACAATGATGTATAAAGAAACTTTATATTTTTGGAAATATATTAATTTTAAAACCTATTATATATACTAAGAATTAGCTATTACATCCATTTTAAAGAGGAATAACTATTCTTTAATTTAAAAAATAGTTATTCCACTATTCTTTAATTTAAAGAATAGTTATTCCAATGTAATAACTAATCCATGTAATAAAGATGCAACCAAATGACCGAATTGCTATTACACATGAATAACTATTTCATTACAAGAATTATTACAGCATACCAAACGTACCCTTAGTATTCTAAAAAAAAAAGGTTATTTGATTTTATATATAGTAATTGATTTTAAATTTATTAATTAGGTCTATTTCGATTATAGATATAGATTAGCATGAATTTATGAAAGGGTAAATTGTTTTTACTCAATGGTGCCTATTTTAGATTGAAAAAATAAACTTAATTAAGCAACCTACGAAAAAAGAATAAAATTGTTTGAAAATAAATGAGTCGGGTTTAAACATTAGTATAATTTAGTGAAGAACTCAAGCTCAATTCAAACTTAGAACAAAATTAAAACAAATTAATTTTACTTGGCCTGATTATTATATAGTAGACGGACAGAAAAGCCAATGAAGACCTTATCTAGACTATCCAGTGATGCACCTGTTGAAACCTTACTAATTACAGTTTACGTGTTGTTTTATTATTTTTTATTTTTACAATTTGACAGTTACAATAAGAAGAAATTTGAGCTGTAACACGCTAAAACGTTGGAGTTTAGTAAAGCTAGAGCTTTCAGCTGGCCAGTGACAAACACATGACAAGAAACACTGAGTTTTCATTTCTTGCGCCGATTCCCATATATGCATGAAAACAATTGATGAAATTGCCAGGGTTACCACACGTTGCATTCTAAATTAAAGAATGACCTTAGCGATCAAATTGTGAAAATCAATTACAAATGCAAACAAATATATATATATATATATATATATTGGGGACCATATATGGGGCTGAGATAGAATTGTGATTGAAAAGGATCTACCAAGAAAACTGTTCACACGCCTAAGACCAAGAGGATGATCCTGCTTCATCTCAACTATCGCTTTATGTGTATGGATATGAAGTGCAAGTGTCATTTTACTTGAAGACTCTAAGCCTATCTTGACAATGCGTTAGAGATAGAGATCATTAAAACCAATGATTCATGCTATGGATACTGTTGAGTTTTATAGGGGCTAGCAATTTGACAAAGATGATAGGCATTGTCTTCAAGTTAGGGATTTAATTTTCTCAGTTTCACATGTGACTTGTGGGCAGATATCTACTCCATTGGACCACCACGTGCAAAGATGTTTCGTAACTTCCATTAATTCTTGTTGTAACTGACATCTATTGGACCCATAGATATGAAATGATATGGGCTGCAAAGATTCCCCTAATTTCAGAAATAAAATGACATACGAGATGACTAATCACCCTTTTAGGACCTACATTTGACACACAATATTTTATTTTTGGTTTGAATTATGGACTGAATCAGACTAAAATTGATTTTGTACCGGACATAAATTGAAGATAAGCTGTCTAATCCTGTTATTGTGTTTCATTTGGATAGGTCTAGATATTAAGAAAATTATTAATTAAAAATTCAATATTAGATTTTAAAATCTCATATAAAATCTCATATATATTTCTTTTGAATAAATATAAAGAATATATCGATATCTTCAATTTGTGAAAATAACTTCTTCTTTTTTAATTCTATGTATTAAATATTTTAAAAAGAACAATATTTGAGGTATCAGGAGTAGTAAAAAAACCTGGACAAAGTTTAGCTACAAAATTGGTTGTAGCCTTGGGCTACAAACTTACTTAATATTTTTTTATTGGATGTGAATTTTGACAAATCCACCATTGGATTACATCTTCTTCTTATATTCTCCATACTTGCAAAATTTCAAGAAAATTAAAGATCAATAGTTATGTCATCAATAAATTTTTTAAATTGCAAGTTTTTGTAATTTAAAATTATGCACAAAATATAAACTTATAGATCATATAGTAAATGATATCCGATTGACACAAAATTTAATATGTGTATTAAGGGCGTAAAGAACATGCAATTCAACGGTTAGATTTTCAAAATATGTTGTAGTATTTATTTTATTGAATGAGTTTGTAGCTTTAAGCTACAATCAATTTTGTAGCTAAACTTTGTCCAAAAAACCTAATCACTTGATGGGTTAGTAGATGGTAACGAACAAAGTGGCAATCTATCTTAATATGTTTGGTACATTCATGAAAGACATCATTATTGGCAATTTGAAATCCTAATCACTTGATGGGCTGGCAGACTGAAAAACCATTTCAATGAAAACATGTTTTGATTAGTCAAGATTCGTTTCGATCGATCGAAATTGTAAGTTTCTAATCAATTGAATTTTTGTTCTTGCACATTGAAAGCCAAATCTTTGAACACTTGTCTTCACATACCTATAGACACTAAAGACTATAATAAGACAAGTTTGTACATTGTCTCCCATTTAAGCCAATGGATATTTCAATTGTCACCTCTTTGTCTCTGAAAATACTTGCAAATAAGTGCTTCAATTTCATGACATAAAGTTACCGGTAACTTAAAGCAGGACATTGTGTACATAGGGAGGGCTTGAGCCACTGCTTTAATCAAGATTTCTCTACCCACTTGAGTCAAGAGCTTTGTTTCACATCCTTGCAATTTTTTCCAAATCCACTGTTTGATATTTGCAAAACTGTCCTTCTTCTGACCAATAAATGAGGGATAGCCAAGGTATTTCTCATATTGCTGCACCACTGGAACCCCAAGAGCCTCCTTGATAGTAAGCTGCATTTCATGGGCTGTTTTGCTAAAAAAATAGAGTAGTTTTAGCTCTATTAATCTTTTGACCTGAAGCCCCCCTTCATAAATCACCAAAACATCTAGCAAATCTTGACATTCATTCTCCATAGCCCTGCAAGAAATCAAGTAGTCATCTGCAAAAAGCAAATGGGTTAGTCGAGGCCCATTTTGACATATTAACACCCCCAGATGCCCCCACAAGTGGCTGCCTTTTTTATCAACCCATTCAGGCCTTTAGTGCACATCAAGAGCAAGTATGGTGAAAGAGGGTCACCTTGGCGGAGTCCTCTAGTGGGGATGATATCACCATGAGGTTCACCATTAATCAGCATTGAATAGGAAGCAGTGGAAATACATTCCATCATCAAATGTATCCGCTTGTCACAAAATACCAATTTAGCCTAAATGTTTTTTTATATATTTTCACTCCACCTGGTCATAGGCCTTGCTTATATCTAACTTTAGGGCAATAAAACCAAATTTACCCGTACTATGATTTCTCATATAGTATAGGGTCTCAAAAGCCACCAAAATATTATTAGAAATTAACCGATTAGACATAAATGCATTTTGTTGTTCAGAAATAAGCGGTGGCATAATAATTTTCAATCTATTGACTAAGACTTACAAAAACTCTATACAACACATTACTCAAGCTTATTGATCTATACTCAGAAATAACTTTAGGATTTTTTACCTTGGGGATCAATGTGATGAAGGAGTGACAAAGTGCTTTAGGTAGGGTGCCCGAATTCAAGTAAAGCAAAATGGATTGTGTGACATCGTTGCCCAAAAGAGACAAATAGCTTTGGTAAAAAGGGGAGGCATTCCATCAAGCCCCGGGGCTTTCAAGGGGGTCATTTGTTTCAATGCAATCTCCACTTCTTATGCCTTAAATTCGGACAGTAGTATGTCATTCATCTTAGCGGTAACAAGTTGTTGAATAGTATCAGTTACCTCTTCAAAGCTGGCCAAATTTGTTGTAGTGAACAGGTGTTGATAGAAATTAACAATTGTATCAACCACCTGAGCATGCTAAGTACCATCTACCCGAAGCATCATGATGCTTTGTAATGTAATTTTTTCTCCTTCTCTGCATTGCCTTGCAATGAAAAAACTTGGTGTTCCGATCTCCATCTTTAAGCCGCATGACCCTTGACCTTTGGCTCCACATCTTTGCTTCTTTGTCTAGCAACAGATTTACTTCTTGCTCAAGTTGTCTCATTCGGCCTGCGTCCCCTCCTTGAATAGCAATTTTTTTTTTCCTATTTTAATTGCTTTCTCTTTGTTTCCAAATCTCAACGTACACTCCCAAAACACTTTTTACTCCATCGGGTGAGCTCTGCCGCACACTTAGCCACCTTGTGAATTACCTTTGTAGCACATGATTTAGCAATCCTTTCTTTCCACACAGCTTCAACTGTTTCGCTACATTCTTTATTCGACATCCACATTTGTTCAAAACAAAATGATTTTCGAAAACTGCATTCCATACCATCTGGAACTATCCACAAAGGTTTGTGATCCGAAGATGTTACATCGAGGTGGTGGATTTTTGTCCTAGGGAAGTTTGAGAACCACTCATTCATAGCCACTACTCTGTCTAATCTCTCCCACACTGTCTAATCGGCATAATGCTTGTGCCATGTCTACTGAGATCCCATGAAACCCAAATCCATGAAGCCACACTCACCTAGGACATCCCTAAAAGGTTGCATCTAATTATGGGGTCGAAGTCTTCCTCCACATTTTTCTTATTGTCATGTGATCTCATTAAGAAACTAACACAAAATATATTGTCTATTTGAGAAGCATGACTATATTACTAACATAATTTAAGATATAAAAATAGAAAAATAATGAAGAATATACTTGTTTGTTTCCTCTATTACCTTGAGATGCAAAGAGAGAGATGAAAGTGTGAGTCAGTGACTGAAATCCTGTTGGTAGGAGAGAAAAGATAAGTATAAAAAAGTTAATAATTCATAGATAAATTATTTAAAAAAAAAAAAAAAAACCATCAACCAATTGTTGTAGCAGAGAACAGAGGAGTATAAAAGTCGAATATTGTGAATTGAGTTAATCTCCCTATAATTTTTAATACAGAATTGGTGAATTAAAACTTTGTATGATGAGATTTTTTTTTTTTTTTTTTTTTTAGAAAGTGTATGAAGACTGAAGAGTATTGAACAGTGATTCACTATTTATGGGGGATTTTTTTTTTATCCATGAAATGAAGTAAAAGGATTTTTGTTGCTGAATTTTTGCTTTGGTGGGATCAATTTGCTTGTCAATATAGCTATCTATTTTATATTTTATCTCCAACAAACCCAAAGAAAAGCAAGACAAATACCACAGACCCTACGTTTTATCCGTTGTTATTTATAATCAATTTTTTGGGGATGAATTACTAACTGTTTTTTTTATATGTTTTTATCAAGCTTATTTTTATTTTGCATTTGTCAATTGTCAACCGTTTTTAAATTTTATTTTTCCAATATATGGTTCTATACTACTATAGTTGAGAATTGAAATAGAATTCTATTAGATGGGACTTGTCTGTTTAGAATCAATAACTAATGCAATGGATTGCTATTAAATATCAACAAAATTACAAAACGTATAAATCAAAAGAGTCGGAAAAAAAAAAAAAAAAAAAAAAAAAAAAAAAAAAAAAAACCTGCAGAGGAAAAGTTGATAAAAACCATTAAAATTTTGTCTAAAATAAAAAAAAATTTATGTAATTTACGCTCTATTTGTTTCGACGTAAAATATTTGCAAATGTAAAATTTCACATGTAAAATATTTTACTGAAAATATTTTCATTTTACCATGTTTGGTTTGTATTCTCGAAAATGCAAAAAAAAAAAAAAATGTATTTTTTAAAAGAATTTTAACAATCTCACAAAACAATTTTGAGCAAGTCCAGGTCCACCGAAGACATTCCTTGAGGGTGTCGGTGGGTTTTTTTTTTAGGAATATCAACAACTAATGGGTACACAGGTTTGAACAGGCTGAATATAATGTTTCTAGGGTTGGGTTTTCCATTGTATTTCGGTGCTTTCTCTGGGGACACCACTCCATGTGGTTGTTAGTTACTAGTTTTACATGTAATTCTTCAGTTAAATAAAGACTTTCTATCGTTTTACTAAAAAAAAAACAATCTCACAAAACCAAACCACCACCACCCAAATCACCACTAGATCGGCACAAACCCACCCACCACCACCCCGACACTCCACTGACCACTCAAATCCACAAATTGGAGAATGAAAAACAAAAAAAGAGAGGCCAAAGTCGGCCAACCACCCACCATAACCCACAAACCCATTCCTCACCATAGCCCATAAACCATTCCAGCCACCCAAAAACTTAGCCATCAACGGACCTACAAACATCTTAGCCACCCACTGCAACTCAAATACCCAACGACCCACCACAACCCATAAAACCAACCAAAAAGCCCAAATCAATAAACCCATGTAGTGGTCAAAAAAAAAAAAAAAAAAAAAAAAAAAACTAGATATGAGAACCAGTGGGTGAGTTAATGAAGGTGGAGGTAGAGGTGTGGAGGTGAGTCAGGCGACGATGGCAGAGGTGGAGTCGGCGATGAGAGCTGCCGGAGATGAGTGGCGCCGACGAAACTGAGAGTGGCTGGGTGGCTCTAGTTTGTAGGGAGGGAGAACTTGAGAGTGAGAAGGGAAAGAGCGTGAGAGGGATTGAGGGGTGAGGTCTGAGGGAGTATCGGGGTGAGAGCTTGAAAGAAAATGTAAAAAGTTTTACCAAAATTTTAAGTGTAAAATATTTTACATAAATTTACCTAGTTGATTTGGTTGACCGGAAATATTTTACTTTTGACTAAGTATTTTACTGCAAAACAAACATAGTAAAATAGGAAAATATATTTTTGAAAATATTTTACATCAAAACAAACAAAGCGTTAATGCAATCATTTGGCTCAACTATAGTTTCTAAGCCCAACTTTTATTATATAATAATATTTACTATATAGTATAGGTTTGAATATCTGATATCATTAACTCCTTATGGCTAGTGTAGTTTGATATTGATTGGAATTTGTAGTGGTATATTTTAAAAGGAAAATTTTTAGCGATTGACTGACCGAATACAACATCTATTACTTTGCTAAGAATCCAATTTAAGCATCCTTTATTATTTCATCTACTCTTCTTACATATGCGAGTCATGCAACCATTCCAAAGGGTGGAAAAAAAAAGTCATAAAACTTATTCGAAATCTATAATTAAGAAACTAATACAAAA